>NC_080465.1:30216372-30401372 GCF_028018845.1 Melospiza georgiana | reverse complement strand
AAGAAGTCCAATAGACCTCGAGGTAGAACTCCCACTGGGAAGCCACTGGATTCATACTCAATTTGAGGGATGTCAAGAACTGATGCAGCTTCTCACAGAGAGTCCCTCAATGGTTGCTCTCTTTTCTCATTTTTCTCTTTTCTAATTTTTCTATTTGCACAAAGTCATGGATACCATGAAAACCCTTACTGCAATCAGGAGATCCTTTCTTTCAAGAAAGTGCGCATACCATACAGCATTATGGAAGACTGTCAGGTTGCTGCAAAATTATTTATTTTTTGATAAATCCATGATGGCTTTTACTCATGAACTTGTTCAGAGACTTGACATAAATAAAATATTACCCTTTATCATTACACAGTGACTGACTATACTGCTATGAAAGTAATGAGATTGAGGACGACTGTTTGCTGAAGTTTCCATCTATTTGTATTTTGAGCTCTCAATATAAAGGATCAAAACAACATAGAAGTAAAACAAAGTTTTCTTGTTTCTCAACATGTACTAAGAATTTTTAGCGACCGTATAAAATAATTTTTGATAAAATCTATATTCGTAGCGTGCAAAAGGCAAAAAAAGACCTCATCCCTGGTAAACAACTAGTAAATGTTTTTAGACAGTTTACTGGTAATCCTTTGTCATGTACCTGGGAATTTTTTCAGTCTTCCCCTGAGAGTCATGAAAAATAGACAATTTGACTTTAATAGAGTAGAACAAAAAAATATGCTTTTTTTTTCCTTGCAGTTTGCTGCATTCAAGAACAAAACCTTTAAAAATACATAAAATTTTGCAAGAGGCTTGATAACCTTATGAGTATTTGTAGAAACATAGGTACACATTTATGGTTCTTACTGCTAAACAGAAGTCTGGAATAGAGATATGCATTACCAGCAGAGTTCAAACACCCAGCCATCTCATAAAAATAATTGTTATACATATTTATTATGTACCTGGTCACTACAAACTTGAAAGACTGTAAGATCACAGCACTGCTACACTTATAAGAGAGAACATATGCTTTGCAATTTAAAGATCTGCCAATTGGTATCAAAAGGCAAGACTTCTACAAATTCGAGTACAGAGCTTGTAGCTTTTTTCAAACAACACAGCAAAAAATTACCAGTTCTCCATTACCACTTCTCTCCCTTTTTTGTGACCTACAGCTGGTTACAAAGTCCTCCTTAACATCTCAGTTGTTGAGAAGCAGTTGTTCCTTGTGTGTTTACCTAGAATATCAGTGATAGGCACAGTGACTTCTTACTAAAAATACTTAGCTGTATAGTGTTGCTTGGTCCTTACTATGTCAAACTAAGCACATATCTCTGAAATTATGCTATTCACTCATCTGGTCATCCCAGGCAGCCAGATAACTAACTATACAAAAGGACATAAATACCAGATGGCAGGAACAAGTTCAATGCAAAATGAGGATGTCACATCATGCTTAATAGTATCAGGAAGAATTTTTAAGTAAAAAATTGCTATTAATAAAACAGTGAATACTACTGCATTAAAGATGGATAACTCATAATATGCTGGACCACTGGAGCTCCAAATCTTTCAGGCTTTTAATCCTGACCAAGAAAAAAAAAGTAGTATTAGTGAGGATGAGGTTTTACATGTTTCATTTAACTTGTAATTTGACAAGTAGTTCACTTACGAGAAGCTTTAAACATATTGCTCCTCCAAGGCTTAAACACAAAATCTTTAAGTATATGGGAAATTGAGCCAATATAACTAAGTACTTGGGAACCCCCACTTACAATTTATTAATATTCCTGATTCTTGGAAAGCCTTTTTACTTTCAGAAGTCTGCACTTACAACATTCAACATTTGATATATTTGGTTCAAAAAATTTCAGTCCTGATATTTTGCTGTATTTATAGAGACATTTGAGGAGAACTAATTGATACCAATTTCCTTTAACTTACGTTTGGGAACTGTGATATGAAGACAAATTCTTTTAGCAAGAAAATAAAATGGTCAAGCAATAAGTGTTCCATCTTAAGAAACAATACAAACTTAAGGAGGAAGTCACAAGAGAATATAGAAAGAACCACGTACGAGTGTCTTAGTTTGTGTCAGCAGTAAAGGACTTACGTTTCCAGCATGACAGAGAAAGACAGAGAAGTTTACATGACTGAAAAAAGTAGAAAACCTGATTTAGAAGGATGGATGACCCTTAAAGAACACAGAAGTGTGTAAGAGAATATGGATATTTTTATACTTTGTCTATAACATGCATTTTTATTGCCTAAATTTAAAGTCAGAAGATTATAAGCTATGTATCTCTGCTTTTATTATATATACATCAACAGGTGACTTGTAAAGCATGGCTTTCAAAATCAAATTGTAGACGTAGATTAGCAAAAGATATTGCAAAATACAGTATGCACAAGGAACTGGATATCTGCACCACTTTTACCACCTCACAGAACAATGCCAAGACAAGCAGGCTCATGTGGATGGAGGCAACAGCCATATCATGCCTGCAGAAGGATTATGAGGAAAGTAATCAAAAATTTAATACAAAAGAGCTAATCTTGCAATCTTGCTTAAATAACTTTATTTACTCTTTCAAAGCACAGTTACTGTAAATACTGAACTTTTAAACATGTTTACATCCTGACTAAAGTGAGTTAAAAGGTCATCTGTGTTTATGGAAGTATGGTTACATTCACAGGGGGTACTTGTGTTGCAAGACTACCTGCTTAGACACAGGACAAACTACGATTATGGTCATTTGCTGGAAACAGCAAAAAAATTAAAATTCTGTGAATAAATATCTCTAATGTGTCCTGAAATAATTAGCATGAGATTAGGATGTGGGGTTCTGAGTTTTTTCTTAGACAACCTGATCCTTTCTGAGATTGGACCCTTTCATATTTCCTACCCTGTTTTTCATGAAAGAACTTTCAACTTTCAAAACCTCAGATTGTTCTAATTTTGTGGTTGGTTGTGATTTGCCTATTTGCCTTTAGGTGGCTTGTTGGTTTGTTTGTTTTTGGTTTTGGGTTTGTTTTTCTTTTGTTTTTCCTTAGATGAAGAGTTTATACACAGTTCTGTCCTGAACCAAAAAAAGAACGAAACCTGACATCACCTTTGTTTTAGTCTGGATAGTAATGACACTTTAAAAGGATAATGGAAAATTTCTTGTAGTTGTTTTCTAAGAAAGACTATATCAAATAGTAATTTGTCTCCCATATTGTAGAAATGAATTTTTTCTATGATGAAACAATACGCATGTCCTAAGTTTTCATATGCTATATCAACTTAATGGCAAAACAAGAAAATGTGTCTAGCTCTTCATTTCAAGACACAGGTGCATTAGGCATCTTTCCTTGTACTATTTTCTACAGAAAAAAAAATCTTGGAACTACTTCAGAGTTTGATCTATGCTCTCCTTTATTCTTCTTTCTCAGTTTCTTTTTGCTTTTAGCAGGAAAAGTGCTCAAAATTGCTTTTGGAAAGATTTTCTCAATTATAGTTTCCCTTCACTTCCACAGTCATTTTACCAAAGCCTAGGGACCTGATGAAATTCTCATTAGAGCCAGCTGGAAGATTTCAACTGACTTCACTAAGCACTAGAAGGGGCTTTCTGTTTTCCAGATGAAATAAGCATCCTTTGCCAAGATGTGCAACAGTTATTGCTTTTGGCCATAATACGTACTGCCTCAACCCCACTAGATTCTCCAAACCTGTGGAGTTCCTACCAGTATGCCTTGATGGCCAAAGCGTGTAACTAATTCAAAACTTCAAATAGCTGTTTTCACATTGGCTTTGAAAGAAACATATTTCCCAATGAAAATAATCTGTTTCCTTCCTACCTTACTTCTTCCTACCTCACCTTTCTCTAAGAAAAAAAAAAAAGTATTGTTTTCCTAAATATACTCATTAGAGGGACAGACACTACAAGGTGTTTCTTTTTATAAAAAATGAAATGAAAAAGAAAATACTGAAAGACAAAAGAGCCAAAATGTTTTCAGAGCTCATTAAGCACTAACAAGTGTTTTCACTCTTCTTAGATGGTAGGCCTATTGCTGCAGGAGTCCACTCATTAAAACTGTTTTACTCCTGCTATTTTTACACTTCCAGATCAGAAAGTCTGGTATTGTACACTATGTGCTTGAGAGGTATTCCATATGAAAGTAACCATCACAGCAAGACCCTGGCAAATAGAATCGAATTACTCACAAATCAGGCTGTATTCTCTCATTTCTTGAATGGTAAGATATGGGGCATACTGCTGAATAGTGCATTCAATTGCTGGTTTCTGTATTCTTCTCCAAAAATAAGATAAATATAACACACTTTCCAAAATTTTGCTGCTTTGAAGGTCATCTCCTATTTCAAAATGTGAGTATTGCAGCTGTAGTTGTAACTAGTGAAATATTATATTGGCTGTAAAGCAAAAATAGTTTTGTATATACAAAAGAAATTACCAAAGTGTTTAAAAAACACCTGGCCTTTAGAAAAGGCTAGGATTTTTTATGACAAATCAACTCTTGGTAAGACATGGACAAAATAATGTCATATTAGTTAATAATGCCCTAACTTTTTTCCTAAATTCTGATGCTGTCTGGTATTGTAACCCACATTGTCCACTGGATTATAATACATACTTAAGTTACACTTGCAAGGCTAAGGGATTTAATCATACTAAAATCTCATTATTTTTTCTTTAAATAGCCCTGAGTCAAGTAATTTGCTGGAATAACTCCAGTGAGCTAGCAGACTTATGCCACCAAAGTATTTGGCCTAATTACTCTGTTACTCCTGCCATAGCTGATAGAAAAATGCAATCTGAGATTTGACTACATCTGGAAGTAGACGTGGGAATACTTTTGGGTTTAGATTTGTAAATATTCTGAAGACAAAATTTATGGAATGATGTCATAGCTGAAGTAAAAGGAGCTGTTTACCTAATAAGATGAATCTTCAGTACTTTCTGACTCCTACAATCAGAAAAAGTTTCAATTTCAAATGACAGTGCTATTCAGTAGATGGGAACACTCTGGAAAATATAAATATATTCTAGAGACCATGACTGGACTCTTAGTGGTCCAGAGTCCAAACAACTGAAAAAAACTTTTCAGCTAAACAACTTGATGCATTAGGGTAATGCAAAAATGTGAATGGAAGTTTTCTGTCAAATTAAAAAAAAAAAAAAACAAAAAAAAAACCACAAAAAACTCAAGACTGGAAAAAAGGGTTTAACTTCACTATTTTTTGCCCAGACTTTTGTTAATAGTTTTATCTAGAACTCTGATTGGCTTCAGGTTCTCTTCTGGATGTTTTAGAAAGTAAAACAACACAGGCATATAGATCTGAAGATTAACAAACAGTCCTGTCTCAAGAAGGTCAAGGTTTGTTTTCCACTTAGAAAAATATTTATAGAAAGAATGCAGTCAGAAAACAAAGCGTTATTCTCATACTAAACCTCATTATACTAGCTACCAGGAAGAAGCTTAACTAGAGCAAAATATGGGTGTATGGGATGGAAATTTAGAGATTAAGAAGGAAATTTAGTCTATTAAACAACAACCAAAAAACCAATTTTATACTTTTTCTGATACAAGTAATGTTAATAACCAAAATTTAAATGTATATAAATTTCTCACAAAATAGCAAAATAGCTTTATGATATCACCTACATTGTCAATTCTTAAATACATCATATTGAAGTTCAATGACTGGATATTATAAATACATAGGTTTGAGTTTGGCTACTACAATGAAATAACCTTAAATTCCAGTTTAGAATTATTAAAGTTTTTCAAAATTTATTTTAACTCAGATCAATATAAAATTTAATTGATTATTGTGTTTGTGTGTTAATATTTTTTACAGAATCTGCTTTTTGTGGCATTATTATGTCTCTCTATATTTGATTTCCAATGATGCCCTGAAATACATCATGAATTACCCTTTCCAGAGAGACTCTGGCAAAGATGAAACCATGAAAAACTTGGAAGTCCCTTTTTAAAAATACTCTTGAGCCTCTGAGAAGCTGCCATTTTGTGCTGCTGTTTCTTTTGATTTCTGGAAGGAAAAGGAAGATGACTCAAGTAGTACAGATGGTCCAATTTTGTGTGTTTCTGGCTGTCAAAAATTTCCTTGGTCAGAGTCTGGGTTTTACAAACAATTGGAAACTAGCATTTATTTTACTTTTTTTCTTAGATAAATTTGCAATATTCTGCACAGCCACATTCATATTGGTAACTGTCTTTGTAAGACAATTTTTGTGTATTCCACTGTATATATGAGCAAGTAAAAATTATTAAATTAATTTTTGTAAGAGAACAAATATGTCAAGCAAGCCAGAGCTCTTGATGTCCAAGGTATCAATGGTGATTTGCATGGGGTGAGTAACACATCTTGTAGGAATCAGAAATCTGCCAGTAGTCATTACCCCTAATAAAAACAGTTTTTGCAAAGGAATATGAAACAAACTCATTTGTGCTTCTCTTATAAAGCAGCTCTTCAGACATCCCAGCCATTTAAAAAAATACTTTGATTTCAAGATGAGGAAAAGTAATTCTGATTATGAATTTACAGGTTCAGATCAGTTGATTTCTCTTCCCCTAGGCATAGTAAATAACAGGAACAACCTGTTACATGTCTTAATTGTCTTGTGGATTAAGTGAGAGTGAACACTGGACAAAATCTGATACTTGGACTGCTTTTGAGTCAGAAACTCCCAATTTTCAAATATTGGAGATTTTAAATTTGGGTCTCAAAAATTAGTGAAAGAGAAATCTGCTCTGATTAGATCAAGAAAATGACCTCTGTCTTTACATTTTTCTTTAATGGTAGATTCCCAATGAAATATCTCTTATTACCAAAACCCAAAAACAGTCTGTAAAATGGCTGATAGTGTTTTCTCTACTATAGTACCATAAAGTATAGCAGAGGTTTAATTCTGTCATGTCTCTGTCTGCTTATGATAACCAGGGAAGATATTAATATTTAAACTTCTTTCCTACATGAACATTCTTCATTCATTTATTCATTTAGAAGCTCAGAAAAACAGTGTATAAAGAGTAAGATAAGAAGGAAAAAAATCAAGAGAGAATCAAGGCACTTAAGATGTCTTTTTTAAAACATGACAATAAATACACATCACATTTTGCACTGAAGATTTTTATGTGAATAAGCTGGTATTTCTACAGCACAGGAATGAACCTCAGATCTGCATTTTCCCTTGGTCCACTAAGAAATTGAAGACTGCTTTTACATTAAGAGACAATAATAAAAAAGAGAAACTGCAGTCCAAAACATCAAGGGCTTGCCTCAGGAAAGATCTCTACATTGGCAAAGATTAATCCTTTCTGCAGAAATAGATCATGGCTGTTCTGAGACAAGTGACAGGTAAGTAGATCCCAACATGAAAAAAATAAAAGAGATTAAAAGAAAAGAACTATGTAGATAAACTAGTCAAAAGAGTTTACAGGAGGGAAGGAACTATTTGACCGGCTACTGAGATTCATACCTTGGAATATCTAAGAAAATTCTTCCTTGTTAAGAATGAATGAGATTTGTTTGTCATTTCTTTGTATTTCCTTCTGTAATTTCCTTTCAAAGTTTGCAATCAAGTTTTTAACACTTTCTTTCATTAGAATAAAACTTTCTTTCACTTTGGTCAACTGTGGTCATGAAGGTGACTGAAAACAAAAACCTCTTATTAGGCCTGCAATCCAACAGAATTTTGGGAGCTTTAGTGATTGATTGTAGTAAATTTTCTACCAATCTGCAAGAGTAAATTTGGCCGACAGTAGTGTCTATGTGAGGGCAATGAGGTCTTGCTTAAGGCAACCAATGTTGTATCACCAAAAAACCAGGACACAGTTGCAGACCTCATCTCAACAGAGACTCGTACTTCTTTATATTTCTTTCAAAAAGTAATATCCAGAGAGAGTTTAACTTAATATTTCAGCTCTAGAAACATGTGGCAGCTGAAATAAATATGTACCACGCGTGTAAATATGAATTCTGAAAGAGTGAGGACTATATTTTCATCACTTAAATGCAAGTACGTACCTGAGATGACTAAATTCTGAGAATATGTCCCTAGACAAATTATCTACTAAGAAGATGATTATGAAACTGACAATTCACTTTATAAAAGACCAGACAGATGGCATAATCTGCATTCTTTTATACAATTACTTTCTCAAGGGTAGTTTCCAGTAGAAAGAAAGATACACAAAGACCAATTAATTGAACCCCAGTGATCTTGGGGTTCACAGTTATTAGAGTTATGTTCCAAGATAAAGGATAATAGAGGAAGCAGATGCACCTGATAATGTTCATAAACTTCAGCTGGAATTACATATAGTGCAGATATCATCCTATCTCACATGACTTGTTGCCATGAAAATTTTAAGATTAATTCTGAAGTATGAAGAAGCTGTGAGATAAAAACATTAATGTCTGATATTCATGTGCCAATGAAAATTAGGCTTGCTTATCTAAATGGTCATCCAAACTCAAAATGAGCTAATGCTATACATGAGTGATCTTTTTTCTGGCAGCTTGAATTACCACTTCCTCAAAATTAATATATTCTGCCCAAGTGAGTATTTATTTTGTAGTTTGAAAATTGGAACGTCTGTATTTAGTCTGCATGCACTGCAGTTGTTTGAAAAGTATGGGGTTGTTTTTCAACTGAAGCCTGAGATTTTGATAAATAATGAAATATTTCAATTATACAATAAAAATAGTATTTTTTTTCAGACGGCTGATTTATTTTTTAAATATCATAAGGCCTTTATATTTTCATGGATGGATACAATATTCCTCTAAAACAAAAGTTGAACATTTTCATTGTTTCAAACTTGGCAACTGTTACGCAACAAAATGTAATGATTTTTTTCTGAACAGCAGTTTTCTGTAACAGACTGAAACTGAATTGTTCTGCTGACTTCATTGAGGAGAACAGCCCAGTTGTAGAACCCAGTTCTACTAGAAAAAGTAGATTCCAGTAGAAATTTCTTCCAAGGTCAAACTGTTTACAGTTGAAGAGTTATGCTTCCTGGGGTTTGTTTTCACTGCAATGTAAAGAGTAGATATCAATTATATCAAAGTTACCAATAATATTTCTCTTAAGATATAGCTGGAAAATGGTGCAAATGGAGTCCATTATTCAGTTTTGGTATGGTTCTCAGCTTTGGAGCTAATTAGGAGGAATACATACCACATAAAAGCCCACTAGTATAATACAGTTTTCACTCATTATCATGGGAAATAGTTAACTGTGACATACACAAAATTTTAATGTGAATTAAATTAAAGCACCATAATAAATCAAGGAAAATATGTATGCAACAAATTTGCCAGAAAAATCTCTTGGTTATTAAATTCTTTCTATTGGTCCTGGAAGCTACTGAAAAATCCTTTATTCGTAAGATGATATCACACATTACTGCTGTAGTGGAGGAAATATTTCTTTTATCCCTTCCCAAAATACATCATACCTTTGAGTCATATTGTAGGTCATAATTCATTTATGACTTCACCTTAAAATCCTGATTGCCAATGTTTTGAATAGTTAATTAAACAAACCAAAGCAAACATCCCAAAACTCTGAAACAAACAGCTGAAGATACAGTCTTGCACCTTGACTGAAGGTATTTTTTTCTCATAAAATTATGTCTTTTGACATATTATTTTACAGTTCTGTAGCTCAGATTTGGGATATAATTGCCTTTATCCATTGATTTCTATTTTTGTTTATTTTTAAGTTAACTTGAGACTTTCAGCTTTGAGGTTATTTTCCTGAAGCTTCTGCAATACAATCTTTAATTGCTTAAGAACAAATAAGCAGAATAATTTAGGAGGCTTCAAACTGCTTATTTTTCTTACAGATTTGTGTAATCTGCTTCTTTACAAGTATGCACTCTGTTTGTTTTAGCCACTAAGAATTTTAATTTACTATAACAGCTAACTGGATCTACAGTGTAAGTAGTGTACATTATTTTATCCCTATGTTGTGCAAGCATGCAATGCCAGTCTGAGGCTGAATGACTGACTCATGTCATATGTGTCTATGATATCTGGGGTTAATAGTCTCCTAGGAAATGCACCACTGTGCCTGCATAGAGTAAAACTTAATTGTTATAAGTTGGGTAAAATTTATGTTGCTTGTGTCACTGTGCTATTGGAAATCAGAAAAAAAAGGCCCTTCATATATTAAAGACCACCTTCAGCCATGTAAGTAAGCAGAGTAAAGGGATCTAAATCCTCTGGAAACTTCTGGTATAGAAGTATTTTGTTAGTATTGAATTAACAACATGGGCTCTGAGTTACCTAATAGGCAAGAGCTCAGTTACCAAAATTCAGAGAATTTATATTAATTTTTGTTTCACATAGGGTGGAACCAAAACTTGTTCATTCCTTAAGGAATTTATGTATAATTTTTGCTTTTAAAAATTATTATGGATCACCATGCAGTGCAAATGTGATCCATGTTCACAAAATTACAGATTTACAGATTCAGAGAATATTCTGTTGGAAGGGATTAGTCAGGTTTGACCAAAGAAAGGAAAACAGAATACTAAAAATCATATAACTGGTTTGTCTTTACTTTATTGCTAGACTAACAACTCAGGATCAAGACAAAATGCAATGTAATATGTTCTAGAAAATAATTATTCAGAACAGAGGTTTTCTACCTATACTTCTGCAAAAGGAATGTAGAGAGCGTTCCAGTTGTGTAGAATTTTATAAGATGCTTATAAAGAATGGTTGATAATATAAAAAATTTGTACATGGATACTTGGATAGCATAGAAAATTGATAAGGAAGGTATGGAGAAGAAGTCTGAAGAAGTCTGAAGAGCATGGGTTGTTATCTTTCATTCTCTTGTCCCACCCGAATGTACTGTTCCATCTTGATGAGGGCACATGAACAAACCAGGCTTCCCTTCCTAAAAAGGTCACACATAGTTTTAAGAAATAGGTGTGATGATAAGGTAAAAAAAGGGGTTACTAATAAGGGTATATTAGTAAGCCACTCTTAAGGCTCAAGACAACCTGTACCAATCAGACACTGAGATCTCCCAGGGGAGATTCCCCTGCAGTGCTTCCTCAGTTCCAGAAACATACATTAGCTCTGAAATAGGTTAACCGAGTTAGACATTGTTGACAGATGTGTTCCAACTGGGTAGTCAGCTAAAACACAGTAGTTTGTGAAAAATATGGATCAAATAAATTGCCAACTAATTGGCTGAAATATTTGTCAAGGAATATGATTTAAAAGTGATAGGCTCAAGGAGGATCCTGATAGAATTTGTTTTGGTCTTTCCATTCATTGGGAACTCCCTGGAGCTGGCGTTTCTGCTGATGAATAACATCTATGTTAGGAGCAAGACAAGAAGACTCTATTATTGGCTAGTTGCTCTCAGTTCGTCTCCATAGGACTTAGGAGACTAAGACTACTAACTGGTATGAAGGAAATCTGTGCAGGAAGGAAATCTGACTACAAATCTGCAGTCAAATTTATGTATACTGTGGATGTTTTTTTTTTTCTTTCACTCATCCAATACATTATTTTTTCCCAAAATGGACTTCTGTAATTTTAACAGTGGATAAAACAGAGGCATAAGCAGTGGCTGGTTGCATTCCAATTAAAACGGTTATAAAAGCTGAATATATTGTCTGTATTAGCAGTGAGATAGGAGATTAATGACAGGGATAGCAAAAGATTTAGAAGTTAGTATTTAAATTTAACTAAACAAAATAAAATAGAAATTAGTAAGAAGGATCTAGCAGATTCTGCTTTTCCTGCTTTTGAGTAGTTGACTAAACTGAGTGGTGACATGGGAAGACCCTTGGAATATTTAAGTGAGGAGAGTGGATCCCTGTCTCTCTGCAGGGTTCACCTACTCAGAACTAGCTGTACTATCACAGCTTGATTCCTATGTTCAACACATTACCTTTTGATAAAAAATAAACTAATTAAGGGAAGAATTTCTTGAAACTTTCTGCCAAGTTTTCCCCTGTAAATTGGTTCCCTTCTTACTTTCTGTTCTTCAACTGTGAGACTTTACATAGTCTCAGGAATATTGCTTCAACGAAAGATACTCAGGGCTGACTCCTGCTGAGCAACTGCTCTCTCTAGTTCAGTTTTGAAAACACATTCAAGGATGGAGATTCCCAACTTTTGAATTGGTTGTAGAATTTTTTTAACCAACCAATAACTTGGTTACCCAGTTTTTCTGAGTAAAACAGTGCCAGACCTCCTTATGAAAAAGCCTGTCTAAACACTGAGTTTCAGCAGTACCATCTTTCTGGAAAACGTAATAATGACACATGAATAATTTCTGGTAAACACAAAAAGTCCTCCAGGAGAACTTATGACAAAGGTAGAAGTTAGAGATATATGACCTTTTCCCACACACCAGCCTTATGAAATTTTACTTACATGACACTTCATAATTATAATTTTGGAACAAATACTGATTGTTTTATTCAACAAGGTGCATTTTCTCCAGTGATGTGTCCCATAAGCTCAGGCTTGGTGAAAGAAAATTCAGATTTAACAGAAAACAAATTACTTGGCCATGTGAGTAAGAGCCATTTCTATGCGTAACATAAACAGAATCAGCTTTAGATATTTGCTTCTTTCTAAGTGCTCTTTGATGACAGCTTATAATAAGGACCAGCCTCTTCTTCAAAATTTGCTTTGTCCCATCTATGATGAATTTCACACATCAAGAACTAGGGACAGCCATGTTAAGATATGCAGCATCTCTGTAACACTGAAGAAAGTGTTGAAAACTGAAGCTCAAAAAAATTCAATACAGAAAGTTTTTGCAACATACATTTTGACAAGTTCTTTTCATTAAACTCCTCTTAGGGGCATTGAAGTATTTTTTTTTTTTTCATGTGAAACATTTTTATTTTTAATTTTTTTTTAAATAACAAAAGGAAAAGCTGCTTTTGGGCTCAACTCCTATGTCAACTAAAACCAATGATTACTACTATTGGACTTGAATGAAATGGATTTGCCTTTTAACTTGCTCCAAACAAATGTATCTAGAGCCACCAACACTTGAGTTTGTAGTGCTGTTAGCCATGCACAAACATAGAGTATCTCTCTCTTACTCATTGTGAGCTATAGCAAGGTTTATTCATAGAGATATTTATGCATGAATCATATGTACTTTCACCTCAGAAGCACTATGGGTTTACATGTTTCTCTTTGATTTGTGCACAGCAGGAGTCATAAAAGAAAGCTTCTGGGATGACACTTCGACACTCAAAATTTACTGGAGTTCTGCTCTTGACCTTAATTTGTGTGCAATCAAGGGAAATTCTAAAATCATAGATGTGTTCTCTTCTAGCTCTATTTGTGTCTATAAAGATGCTCTACTTCTGGTTGCTCATTACTTTTCTGTAACTTCCAATTGAAAATTGGAAGTCCTAACCTGTGAGGAATTGTGAGTCCTAATCTGCTTTAGAAAATATATTATCTCAAACATCTTTCATTGGTGGGTTAATTTTTTAAATCTACTTTTACCTTTGAAAGGATTCAAATGAACTCACATCAGTGTTTTCATTGATGGAGTGAGCAGAAACAGCAAGCACAAAGGATGGACAAAAAACAGAATAATTATTTAAAAGGTAAATAATTGGCTTTGTTTGAAGAAGATAAAGATTTGAGACAGAAGTCGCTGAGTGAACCTGGAATAAAACTGGATAAATCCATTATTTATCTTCACCTCCAAGAATGCCAAGACTGCCTCCCCAACATCTTCCCCAGAGGTATTCCAAGCTAAACTTTTACAGTTCCATCCAACATAACACACTATCTGTGCCTGCAAAGATATTGTGAATTCCAAAAAACAGGTAAAAGATACAGCTGAAATGACCACTTATATATCTAAAACTAAACAAACAAAAAAAAAAAATAAAACATAAGGTGCAACATCAGCCTCATACTGGCAACTTATACTGTGGAAGTCTGGAAATCTCAAAATACCCATAATACCAGAATAGACCAGATATTAGTTAAAGGTATTTAAGTACCTAACATCTATTAAGTCTATGCCTAACATACATTTATTGATATCCCCAAATACAGTTAAAGACTATCTTCTACATTTCTAGAGAATATATTATTTTCAAGTGCATATAGGTCCACACACATGCATGAGAAAGAGAAATAAGGAGACATACACATATCTATCCAGCACAGCAAAATAACTGTAACACCACGTTAAATTTTTTAACAATATACACAGGAGTATAAACAGGCATAGAATTAGTTTCTTGCATCATGACTTGAAATTTTAAGGATTATACTACAGTCAAAAGTAGTTTGAGAGTTCAAGGGTTGCCAGTGAGATTGCCATACTCTTATCTTCAAATTCTTCTTCAGTTTCTTCTGAAATGTCATTTTATAACCTTATGCCTTTTTTGCCTCTATTACATAAGCCCGTGGGATCTAGACTGGCTTCAAATTAATGTCTCATTACCCATGAGCTATGCTATCAAGCAGATTGGGTGATACAGTTAATGGTTCTTTAGCAGGTAGTTCTTCTGTAATCCTAGTGACTCTTAAGTTTCATTGTTACATTTAGTTTTTCCACAATCAGACAGGCCTTAAAGAAACAGAATAAAGGACACACATGCTTGCACATAAACATATCCCTTATACTCTGGTTTGTCAAAAGCAGATTGGCCCAAGTTCAAGAACCATTCTTGAAGCAGAACCTCTTTCAATCACATTCCATACAGCTGAAGAGCCAATCCAACCATGTAAGTGAATGGTACCAGAGGCTTTTAAACCAGATAAAACTTCTTCAGAAAAAAAAAAAAAGAAAAATTTGCTGAAATAAAGGGAAAAGTATACCTCTGAAGTACAAGCTACTCTCATCAGAAGTCACTTTTTTCCTTTTATTCAGCTCCATATCCACTACTAAAAATAGTCCCTTACTTCTGACATTGTCAAGGAGGGTTTGAGATGTAAGAATCAGTACTACTGCAGACTAAGTACCTACAACTGTCTGACTTGGAAAAGATCCTTAGCTACTTCATTGGTATGTCTGGAGTTTGAGACCACTGAAATGAAAACCAGGAGATAAAATTGGGAGTTTCAGGTTTCCCTAGCTGTCAGAAAATTACCTCCCAGAGAAATCAAAGTTTTATAAATTATGGTTTCTTGTCCCTTTTAATTTCAATAGCCAGTAACTAGATATTAAAATACGTGGAGAACTAGGTGTCTTGTCAGTGTAGAAACAGAGACAATAAATTGTTTCTTACATTACAACACAATTCTTTTTTATTCACACAGATACACACACCTAATCCATCATAAGAAGCAGGCATGAATGCATATATTAGATATGTTGTCCCTCCCTCCTTCTCTCCCTCCCTCCCAAAGAGATTTCAGACTAGTATCACAACCTCCCTAAAGTGATGCTTGCACCTGTTGACCTGATTTAAAAAGCATAGGCTAAAAATCTTGTTCTTGCTAAAAAAGATGCTAGTTGTTACTTTCTGAACAAAGATTTCTGTAAATTTTGCAGGTAAACTGTAAGAAGCTTCAAGAAGTGGGAATATTATAAAGGACTTCAAAAAGTTTTAGGAAGTACGTATTTTTTCATAGAAATGCACAGATTATTCCCAGAAGCCTCTGAAGCAGTCTGTCTTTGTACTCTGAAACCAAAATATGTCTTGAAGCTAGGCTTAATCTTACACTTTCATAATTTTTGTCCATAATATAGTTCTAACTTCAGACATAAAGCCAGCAAGAATAATTTTTCTATACTATGGGTCAACTGTACCCGGAGAAAAAGGTCTATATTGGTATATTCACAAGATTACAAGAGTGACCATGAAGTGATTTTCAAACTAGATGGAGATTGCATTTACACTGATGAAAGAAGTGTGAGAGCAAGAAGAAAAACAGTGATGTTCAGATCATGACTTGCTGATGGAAATGGAAATACAGACTAATAGTACCTTAGGAAAATTGATATAAAGATGCAATTTTAGCATCTAAAGATAAACGACAGCACATATATTTGTAGAGAAAGTTAGTTAAGTTTGGCAGAAAAAGAATGAAAGAAAGAACAGAGATAGCACAAGTAGATCAGGTAAAGAATTTTATGGTCAACAGAGCAAACACTAGATTATCGTAAGTAATATGTGAAAAGAGGATATGACTGAGAAAATAATTTAGGCTAGGAAGCAAAGTGAAAAATAAATAGCAAGAAATAGTTGAATGTATATACTACACAGACAGCTAATTAGCAGAAGTTTGAAAGACATGGGGATATCCTTATACATTGCATTAGTAAAAATTTGAGTTGTGAAGTAAAGAGGAACAACTGTTTTCCCTGACTTGTTCACTTCTAAAGGTCACCACACAGTTTTCAACTGTCTATTAAAGCCCCACTAGTGATTATACTAGTGATTATACTTTCTAGACTCTCACACTTTCTCTGTGTTTGCTCCTTCAAATTTTTCTCCATTGCCTCCGTAAGTTTCCTCTCTGTGCCATGCTGCAGAGGCCATAGGACAACCATAAATCAGAAAGCAGGAGTTTAATTAGATGCAGAAGGTGAAGGGAAGCCAATATAGAGATTTGAAGTGCAGCCATCATATAAATGTGTGGTAACACTTGTCTGTTTTAAAAGTCAGCCTCCTGCTGTTCACATTTGTATTTAATTTGCAAACAGTAGGCGGAAATTTGGAACTTGTAGACTTTCAGTTCTTCCTGATGTGCTGCATGTTTTAGCTGAGGAAACACTTATTCAGACTGACAGTCTTCCTTAGCTGAAGGTCAAAGGAAGTGTGCTGAAGGAGATGCCAATGAAAAACACAGATACCTTAGCCTATAGACAGATTCCAAGTGTTCATCTCCAGCTAGTGTTTCAGCAGCTATTTTAAATATGACTAGACCAACGGTAGCACTTAGAAATCTCAAAAGCATGACCTTTAGCATGTACTCAAATACCATATTTTACATTTCCAAAAATGTTAATAAATGTTATATCATTATATAAAAGTCATTTTATTATATAAAAGGTATTATTTTGTGGATAATATTTTCATATGAATTTTATTTGAACTGCTTTTCTCTTTTTCAGCTTGTATTTTTCAGCATAGTCAAAAAATAAAGCTTCCATCTTCAGTTTTTCCTTGCAGTTATATAAGCTCTCCTCCTCCACTAAACACAGTTGAGTATTTTGAAACCATGACTCTTGTTCTCCTGCGCAGTTATTTACTCTCAGCAAACTTCTAGTGCTGGGGAAAGGATAAACATCACGTGCATGAAGGTGTCTCTCCTCCTAGTTTGCTATCCCAAGACAGTTCCAAAGTTTTCTTTCTCAAATCTTCACATACCATTAATCACTGGGATGATCAGTCTAAGAACAGACTTGAACTCAGGAAGTCTGCGTACCTTGATTGCTGGAGCTGGGAGGGCAGAGTAGGGGAAGTGTAGTGCCTGTGCCCAGTTCTCTGTTACTCCCTTAAGACATACTAGTATGCTCTACAGACAAGAAATCATAGGCTAGTGGAGGTTATGGTCTGTCCTGCTGTAAGTTCCAGAGCATACCACATGTTGTAATCTCATTAGCCTCCACTCCTCTGAGTCTAAGAAGTCTAGAAAGGATCTACTTTTCTAATAAACAACAAAGGAAAAATAATAAAAAACCCAGTCTTCTAGATCTTATTTGCAATTATTAAAACCAAACCAACCTAACAAAATCTCCCACAAAACCTCAGTTAGGACTTTGCTTTCATGTTAGACAACATTTAACAAAAAGTATACATCTAGCCAAGCAGAGTGTCTTCTAAACAGAGACATAACTGAGTTCCTGCTGTAAGTTCCTACTTATGTGCTGGACTCACAGCCATACAAGAATCCCAGCACAGTGAAAATTTGGAATACATTTATTAACTCTTTAAAAAATGTTTTTCTTCTGGACTGAGATTAAGCATTATAAATTTAGTCCAAATGTAATTGCTTCACATTGTCTTAAATGGCAGGGGGGAGTGGATGGGAAAGAAGTTGGAGGAAAGGCAGGGAGGACAAGAACAGCTCTGGCCATTTTACTTGTAGAGTGGCAGTAACTTGGCTGCTCTGTCCCATTCTTCGCTGTGAAAGTGATTGAAAAGTTTAAATGGCTAAAATACAAAATAGATTTCTTCTTAACAATACTTTTGAATACCCTGTAATCAGTTGCAGCTAGAAGAGATATGTACAATATCATCCAAATACATCCAAAATCTCTTTAGTAGGAAGTTGCAGAGAGCTGGAAGTTATGGTCAGTGGTATCAAGTCATTATGAAGGCAACATCAGGATTTCCCACATCAGCAGGAACTCAAGACTCAAGCAACTCACCTAAACTCTTTAGAATACTAGTCAAATCATTCTCATCAGATTACTGTATCTGCACTGAAGGGCAGACCCCAGGAAGCACGGAAGACATGCGGCTTTGCTTATATAGGACTGTATGCCCATACGATTTGGCAATGTTAGGTGTGAGGGAGAACTAACCTAAATATTTTCACTCTGCATTGGCTAAGTGACCATCTTTGCCATCTTGCTGTCCCAGTCCCAAAATGCAGCATCTCCTGAACACATGATCCTTCCTGGATATCTCTTCCAGCTTCCACAACATGAAGATGCTTCTTTCTGTGAAGAGAAAGAAAGAAAGAAAGAAAGAAAGAAAGAAAGAAAGAAAGAAAGAAAGAAAGAAAGAAAGAAAGAAAGAAAAGAAAGAAAGAAAGAGAAAGAAAGAAAGAAAGAAAGAAAGAAAGAAAGAAAGAAAGAAAGAAAGAAAGAAAGAAAGAAAGAAAGAAAGAAGAAAGAAAGAAAGAAAGAAAGAAAGAAAGAAAGAAAGAAAGAAAGAAAGAAAGAAAGAAAGAAAGAAAGAAAGAAAGAAAGAAAGAAAGAAAGAAAGAAAGAAAGAAAGAAAGAAAGAAAGAAAGAAAGAAAGAAAGAAAGAAAGAAAGAAAGAAAGAAAGAAAGAAAGAAAGAAAGAAAGAAAGAAAGAAAGAAAGAAAGAAAGAAAGAAAGAAAGAAAGAAAGAAAAGAAAGAAAGAGAGAGAAAGAAGAAAGAAAGAAAGAAAGAAAGAAAAAGAAAGAAAGAAAGAAAGAAAGAAAGAAAGAAAGAAAGAAAGAAAGAAAGAGAAAAGAAAGAAAGAAAGAAAGAAAGAGAAAGGACTGTGAAGCAAGTTCTCTTTTCACTTGAGTTTTTTTTTTTTTGTCACTAATAAGAGATTAAGTAGAACTGAAATCTTGAATAAACAATGAATTTATTCACACGTATATCTGGAACTGACATTTGAAAAATGTAGAAAAATAGTATTTCAGAATGAAGTTTATTTCTAAAATATTTCTAAAGGAAAATATGGGGTTTTAGGTTGTAATTAGGCAGTAAGGTTACAGGAGAGCAGTCAAATGTCTTTTTGATAGCTTTTTTTGGTGTTTTTGAGAGAGGTTTTGCATAAGATGATGACTTTTTAAAATAAAAGTTACCTCTAAACCACATTGAACTATTAGGTAGTGTCCTGTATAGCACATATTCCATTTGGTTTGAAATTACTGTAGTATGAATGCCTATATCCTATATTGCTCCTTATATTCATAGATATCAAAGTAAGTTGCATAAGAGAAATATTCAAATTTCATGGTTGAGAAGTGCTGATGGTTCAGTAACTTGCTCAAAGTTTGTAAATTGGTGCCATAATCAAGAGGAGTATTCCTATCTTAACTCCAAACCAGTGTCCTACATACCACAGTTTTCTATTTATCCTTGGATTTTGAACCCAAAAGGAACTCCTTAAATGTCTGCATCTTTCTCTCACTGTAATGATTGCATTCTCAGCATCGCAGTACCTGAGCAGATTGACAATATTTAGAAATACAGCAATCCTCCAGAAGATAGGTGTGAGACAATAATCCCATTTGTAGCCTGGGACACAGATTATTTACTTATCAAAGCATTCAATGTGGAAAATCAATGACAAAACTGGAACAAACTTTTTTTTCCTGCAGATCTTTGAAGTTATTTGTCTAACAGCAAACAGCTGCTTTCTGAGATATGCCGGTTTGTTTCTCAGGTTCTTATTTTCACAGTACTGAACAACTAGGTAAAACCATGCACAGGACATCAAAATTAGCAGCATATTGGAAATTATAGCATTATCATAGCTGTGTATGGATTAAACAAAAGCATGATCATCACAGTACATCCTAGATAAATTAATCTTAAGCATTTTAGAGCTTTTAACCTTAAACTATTGATCTATTGAAATAATGTAAAGCATATTACAATGTCAGCAGGGCAGGTCATGTGTCAAGACGTTAAATCTCTCAGAAATACAGACCAGCACATTTATCAACTCCTACATAGTGTTACCATTATGATTTTATCTGCAGACTTTGGACACAGAATGAGTAAAAAACTTGAGTCTTCTTCAACAGGGTCACCAAATTGTCAAAACAAAAACAAATAAAGGAAAGAAAAAAAAAGTAATTCTTAATATGAAAATATTTGTAAAAATGCTGTAGTACTGATTTAACCTAGTAGGAGGTCTGGCTATTTTGCAATATCCATCCATATCAACAGTGAATTCAATATTGGAGTGCACTTGACAGAGCTGGGAAGGAGTTCATACAAAGAAACAGTAAATCAAGCATATAAAAATATACTCTAGTAATATGTACAGGGTTGAAAGTTGCATGCAAGAAATCCATACAATTCTGTCCATAAACTTGGAGAACATCTATTAATCAGGATGATTCAGATGCATCTTGAAAATAAATTCTGTGTTTAGGCATATTTTCCACATTATTTTATCTAAACAGAAGAATAAAACAAGATTAAACTTTTTTTCTTATATGGTCCAGACTATCATGGCTAATAGGTCTTGCATATCTTCAATAAATCATACATATCAAATACTAAAATGTAATAACTTTTTAGAGTGGGAAGTTCTTCTAGCATTAAAAAAAAAATAAATCAATTGCATGGCCAGAGGAAAATCAGGAACAAGAAACAGTGGGATAAAAATTACAGACTTTTAATGTAAAATTTTACAAGATCTGCAAACAGTGAAGGAAATATCTTGCCAATTACGTAATAATATGTAGACTGAAATATAGAACACACTGAAGTTGTAAAGCTTTCTGGTGTCAGTCAGCACACACTGCATATTCTAAAATGTATGCCCAAAGGTGTGCCTACTTTTTATTAGTTTAACGCAAAAAGTAATAGTGGATATATGACATGTCTGCAGAGTTAGATGTATTCACCTCCACAGATGACTACGTATCACCTATAAAGCTTTTATAACCTTTTCCAAAGAAGAACATTGGTCTTTTGTCAATAAAGTAAAAAATAAAAATAAAAATAAAAGAACTTTGGTGTGTTAATTTTCACCAGAAAGTTTAAAGTTTAGAGACATTTTTTAACTTATTACACAGTCTGAGATCTGAAATTTGACTTCCAAAATGACCTATGAATTGTTCATGGTTTTAGCAGTTATTATATTCACCAGCAGATCAAGAGGGTTTTAATTAACTCTTAATAATCAGCAACTTTAATAATGAATCTTGTAAAAACATTCAGGGAAAAAAATTGGCTTCTATTTGCTTCTAAGGGACTAAGTTTACTGAGCTTCAACTCTTTTGAATTCAGTAATGGTTTTTAATCTAAATTCTGATGTAAAGTAAGGATCCTTCTTTGTCTGGAAGTCAGTGGCAGATATTTATAATATAATATTAAATCAAAGTCTTTCTATCTTTAGAAATACCTATACCATAATACCTAAAAGCTCATTGTGGTACGTTCCACTACCAGTGTAATTCAAAAGGTTCTTTCATTTGCTGCATATTGGCTTCAAACCATTGAAACAACAGAAATTGCAGTGGTACAGAAATTACAGTGGTGCAAAAATTATGAATTTTCTTCTAAGTTCTGAGGTAAAAAATCAAGCACTTCTCCTAGCTTCTTAGAAATACATTATCATAATAACGCAAACCCAGTCACAGGAAAGCTTCAGATAATGTAAAAGATGGGTTTCACAGAACATAACCAGTTGGTAAGAAACTTCTCACCTCCCATTTTTGCTCCTTCCATTTAGAATTTTCCTTCTGCTTTTCATTTGTATGAACTAAAAGTTGATTACCATGATTGAGAGAAGCAATAGAAAAGGCATTTCCAGACGACTGGAAATCTGATGCCATTCTGTACAAGGAAGACAATCAGCAAACCTGATAATTTCTCCTTTAGATAAAACTTGCCACCAGACTCTGGCATTTGTAAAGTCTTGTCCCATTAGTGAAAATTTATATTTTGAGATTAAACTGTGTGCGTTTTGACTATTAATTAACCGTCAACTAAAACTTGGTGCAGAAATTGACAGTTAGAAACACTATAAAGTGTTGGTATCTGATTCTACCTTTCCCCATATTACAATCAAGGGAATGTTGCAGCTACAGGAAAAAGACAGGGGGTTTTAGTACATTTTTACTACATTTCTCTATACTGATCTCAACAATAGAAGACATTCTTCACGTAGATCTGGCAATTCGCTTTATGAACAGGAACCAAAATAAATATATGTAAGTATCATTTTACTCTCATTTTCTCATTAAATGGTTGAATTTTCAGGTGGAAAAAATCTTTCAGATCAGCATTAAATATAACATACAGCATCCCTTTTAGTATTAGTTATTCTTCTGTTCTGTGACTGAATCATACCCTCTTTAAAATCAAATGAAAAAGCTAGACAAACTCTGAAAAAGCTTAGATTTCCTCCAACATTATCTCTCAGGATTTATTAGAATCTTTTGCATTAGTTATGATCAGAGATTAATATTCATTTGGAAGCATCACCCCTACCCTAATAAATGTTTAAAATTTCTGGGTTTTTCATAGAATCACAGAATCACTTTGTGTTGGAAGTGATTTTAAAGGTCATCGAGTTCCAACATCCCTCCTGCCATGGGTAGGGACACCTTCCAATAGACCACGTTGCTGAGAGCCCCATCTAAATATGGCCTTGAACACTGCAGGGGATGGGGTATCCGCTATTTCTCTGGGCAACTCATTCCAGTTTCTCACCATCCTCAATTAGAGATTTTCTCCCTAATATTCAACCTAAACTCATTCTCTTTCAGTTTAAAGTTACTACCCCTTGTCTATCACTACATCCTCTTGTGAAAAGCCCCCCTCCAGCTCTCTTGTAGACTTTCCTCAGGCCATCTGTATTAGATGTTTGAGAACCATTTCTCAAAGAAAAAAAATCGTAAGCAGCATAGTAAGTTCCTCCTACGAGCCCAAATAGCTGGAAAAAACCCCCCAAAAATCCAAAAAAAACCTATGGAAAGATATTTTTTATTTTTAGTAATAGGTTGCTTAAAATAACAAAAGATTAGTAATTCCTTATTGAATATTGCTTAAATAGTCACTTCCTTGGGACTTCACAGGACTTATGAAACAGCAATCCATTTTTCCTACCTGTCACAGCCATGTCTGCACTTTCTCATGGTTACAGATACAAATATCTGAAATATCTAAGACTACTGACTCACATTTCCTATCAACAGAATATTATAAATCTATAAGAAATGCAATATAAATACCATCTCCATTGTACAGTTACAAATTCTGTATCTTGTACATCTCATAGTCAATAAGGAAAGCCAGTATAGCTTCTAAACACTGTATTAACCACAATATTAATGCCAAATCCCATTCTGACAGCTTTTAACAAGACAGTTGGGGGTTAATGAGCTCTGGAGATTCCAAGATAAATCCTGTCTTTTTTAGTACTTCCATTATTGCATTCCTTTCACTTTTCCCTGTGTATTCTTCTTTTCCTGCTCTGAGAAATGTTATTTAGAAGCTAGCCAGGAGATACTGATGCACTGACAATACGAGTAAAGTTATTATAATGTTACAATGAAGGGGCAGTCAAAAGCTCCTTCCTTTGATAATGGATCTGCTGTTTCATTTGAATTTAGCACATGCCTCCAAACTTGTCATCTGGAAATTTTCAGGAGCTCTGAGAACAATTCTGGTCTAAAGCACCTGAATTGTCCTGAACTGAAAACATTAATGTGAACTCAAGTAACCTTGGAGACATAGTTCTGGATACAAGATCCAGTCTGATAACTGTGTAGTAGTCTGTTTTCATTCTTCATATTTCATTGCCCAAGGTCATACTGATGCTCAAAATAGTCTGTAAGGCCATTATATTAAATATTGTGAAGAAATAGTATGAGGTCACAGAAGACAGATGTAACATCAAAGTGTTTCCTATATACACATGCTTTTGAAGTAGATATCTCCAGATAAAATTTAGCACTTCAGCCTATACAATTACTCCCTATGGGATGTAAATCTCCAGCATTTCCTTTTTCCAAATTCACACTGAAAATTCTTGTGCATTTGGTAAAGGACTTTATGGCTAATACAACAGTATTTTAGGATAGCTGACAGATGGAAGAATGAAGAAGAAAAACAAAAGCAAGTTAGAAATTAGCAAACACTTGCATCTTTTGAGAGGGTTCTTATGTGTCCTGAAAGCCCAATCTCCGGTCCCTGGCTTTGGAAACACTAAGTATTTTTCCCCACATGTGTGTCTGATGTACATACTCATTGCTTGTGCTGTGGAAATTATGGACTTAGACATGAGAGTTTATGGACTTAGATACGAGGCACATTCATATGAAAAGGAATGTTTTCATGCGCATATCTAGGGGTTATGACCCATAAGAGTAGGAGATATATGTGGATGAAGGCTATTTTGATTCTGCTCTTCTTTACTTAAAGACATTTCAAAGTTCATCTTGAACGTATAATTAGTTTTTTGATGTATTACCTCGTCTATCAACTTTACTATGTGCTATTCTAGGGAATGTGGCTTTTCTCATCTGTTTCTGATTTTATTGCACTCTCTGAGATGAAAGCTGAACAGCTAATTCCCTGACTTCCTTTGAATGTTGGCTTGAAAGATTTTTTCACTCTAACTATTTTGTCATTTACCCATATAATTCAACTTTAAAAAATAAAACCAACATGTGCTGTACTAATTATTGGTTTTCTTATTCTGTAAAACTCTGATGTTTGCAAAAGGTACTGTAAATCAATAACAATATTACTTGGCACTTAAATAGTGTTTATTATGTTTAATGTGCTTCACAATCATCCATCCCAATTAATTAATGGTAATTAATGAGCCAATAAGAAAATGTCAATATTTTGTATTGAAGCAGAAGGAAATTTTTCTCACTCTATCAGAAACCACATTTCCAATAGTAACACCATGTATGGGAAGTTTGCTCAAGAGAAACCTCTGTTCCTTCTGTTATCACCTACTACAAGTGAAAGCCTTGATGTATAACTTGAATATTGCCATCATGACACAGAATGAATACTTGTGTTTTGTGTCCTGCAATTTGAGCGCTAAAGACATCTGAGAACTATCAAGGATCACTCTGCTATATGTGCTTTGAAATGCATTAAAACTATCACATGATAGTTTTCATACTACGGGTATGTACTTCATTATTTGTCTATATCACTGTACCAGATTATGCAGATGATTTCTGCTTCTGTTTTCCTCTGTCCCAGATGGTTTTGTTTGTACTCTCCATTTATAGTTTTTCCTCCCACCTCCAGGAAAACTCTCCATTACCAATGGCTGTAAATACTCCAGGGAAAGAAGCATAATACTCCAGTTAATGCACAGGAGTAGGAGGAACAGAATCCAAGGATCTGGATTCTGTTCCCAGCGCCAGTGCAAATCTTATATAATTTATATAGTTCATCTTCTACTCTTTCTACCTTAATCTCCTGGCCAGTAAAAGAAGACAATAATCTCTTCATCCTAAACTACTCCAATGATATATTTACAAAATTTGGGGGTTTTATTCTAGTTTAGGAATTAATTTCTAGGATAGATGGCAGCAGAAATTCATAGTCATGAATAGCTATCTATGTTTGCCAAACAAAAGAGAAAACCTCCAATTTGGTGTAATGGCAACATAGCAGATTTCTCTGAATAAAATACACCACATTACTGAGTAATGTGTATGTGGAAACTGTTCCTATTGGTAAGATTTGTGGCTAGGGAAAATTTTTTGAAATTGTTAATGACTAGTCAACAGCATAAATCAGAACAAATTGAAATGCTCTGAGTTTCTCAGAAGTGGAGCTATTCTTCTCATATGCTGGTTTCAATATAGTTGCCAATGACTTGTGGCATCCCACAAATTTCTAAACTGGTATTTAGAAATTTCTAAGTTTCTAATCCCCACTTGAATGGTGAGGACACTCTTCAGAAAAGAAAGGAGTAAAACCTCTGATGCAACCATCCTATGCTTAGTTTCCTAGTCTGCTTCAGGAGGCCTTTATTTTTGTTTACTGTGTTTTGTCGTTCTTTGAGTTTGGTTCAGTGGGGTGGGGAGGTGGAGGGGTGCAGTTTATAACTGCTGAAATTCACTTCTTTCTTTTAAGGAAAAAAATCTTGTATTTATTTACAGATCTCTTCATACACCTCTATTTTCATTCTGAAAACTAAGTGCCTTAAACAACTATTCAGTGAGGTACTATTTGCAAAATTCCTGCATTAACCTAGTGTGACTGCCTCCATTTCCAGAAAACAAAACAAGAACCAGGCACTCCAGGCATTGGCTAACCAGCTCCTGTGCAGATGATGTTTTAAGTTAGTTTCCAGCGCCTAAGGGACAAGACATGTTGAAAATAAATCTTCAGAAAACAGCTGGCTCCAGGTTTAACATTGTAATACCTCAAAGCAGTGGATGCCTGTTTTGAATGCATACTTACAGCACATTCCAAGCTAGGTTTCGGTCCTGAACCACATTCCTATTTTAAGTATGTCCAGCATGTCAATTCACTAGCTTGCAGGCTTGCTGTGAGTAGTGATAGCGATTAATGCTGTCAAAGGAGTCCTGATCCCATCACGTCTAGCCAAACAGATGACAGATCTACAGCTAGCCCTGGAGGAAGGAAACTGAAAGCACCACATTTTGTGCGTGCGTGTGTGTTCTCATAGAGTCCCACCCGCTGAGACAGACAGAATGTATTGAACGATTTGTACAACTTGATCCCTGCTTCAGAAAACCTTTCACACTCCAAAGGAGGCAATGATCACAACAGAAAGCAAATCCTGAATATAAAATATTATCACTATAAATTCCAGAGAGAGAGATTATTAAAATTTCCAGCTGTAGAAATGTAGCTATTAATCATTTCCAAATTAACCTTATGCCAGCCAAATTATTATGAGTTGCCCTCTAAATTAAATAGTTATTAGTTCCACACTCTTGATATAGACATCAACGTTCTCAAAAAAAAAAAAAAAGAAAGAAAAAAAAAAGAAAAACAAAAAGAAAAAACCACCACTGGTTTCAATTTACAGAGGCGTTTGCAGGGAAAAAAATTATCTTACTTGATTACAAAAGAAAAGCCACTTCACAGTATAGTATCACAGTAATTGTAGCCATATATCATAACATGTCATAACTCTAGGACAAAGCTAAGCTGCTTTTCATCTGCAAAAAGCTAAGAATGCAGGCAGAGGCAGCTAAGTGGTGAGGTCATGGAATCTTTTCCCATATTCCACTAGAGAGCAGTATTCTTTTGTACAAAGCAGGTAGGTTATCATCTGAAAGGCAAGCTGTGGGGAATCTCTCTCTGAAAGAAGATTCTGTGGTCATTTATAAAAACTTTGCAATAGTTCTGTAGCATCATATGTTCAAAACTAATAGTAGATGAAACAGCAATGGTTTCTTATCTGTACTGCATGATGTGGGTTGTTTTTTGTTGTGAGTTGGTTTTTCAGAAAAAAAAAATGCAAATAGCTATCTAATGGACTCAGTTTTTAAGAAGAATGAACTCCTGTGTATCTACAACGAAGTAAGACTCTAACCATCTGCCTAATAACAGAGTTGCAAAAAATGTAAAAATTAAGATGGTTATAATGTAGAAAAATTTGAACAACTTTAAATTTACCAGATTTAATAGCAAGTACATTTGATGATAAACTATTTGGGGGCAATAGATGGAAATGCAAATCCCTGCTGCTACAAAAATCTAAAGAGATATTTTAATGCTGAACTAAAAATATAATCCAACGGGCAATTTGGTAATACCTAGTATGATGATGAATTTGCAGTGGAAGACACAGAAAGAAGTCTCTGATTCAAAAATGCAGAATTTATAAATGCCTTTGTTAATAAATGTCTTTCTAACCTTATGTCCTGATCACATGTAACAGAAACCTGAAAACAAATAGTTTTAGAGTGTCTTAGTTGCTTTATCAGCATAGAACTCCTGAGCAATCCATTTACTTTTCCCCTGAGAAGGAAATTAATATGTCTGCCAGGCAACAGGGTTTGATTCTGTTTTCAGGGCAAAGGTTTGTTTCTACTGCCAATCAGCAACTGAAGTGTTTGTCCCCCTTTAAGGGATCACAGAACCATTTTTATCCATTATGTTCAGGGTTCTGCCCCCACCCCTGCATGCAATTACTGCTTTTGGTTTTACACTTTCTTGAGCTCTAGTCACAACCAACAACCACGCTGGGCTGGGGGCACACTAGGAGGGAAAAAAGCTAGTATGATAAGCTAGCAAAAGCAAATTCACTTTGGAGAAAAGGTAACACTAAAATGTGCATGTTTTGTGCATTTTAATGCAAGTCTGTGTTATTTTCCCTCAGGTTCGGGGTATTGATTTCTGTGCTTTGTGATTCAGTAATGGTTGTAGATCATAACAAGCTAGATTTCTTTCCACAAACATCTCAAGCTCCCACAGAAAAAACAAACTAACACAAGACTCAAAGATCAGTAAAAGATCAGTTTTAAATCTACGATAACAGAAAAATTAGGTATTTGAGCAAAGTCAGGAGTGCTGGGGAAGCAAAGCCACTATCTCCCTCAGTACCTACAAGTCTAACAGGTGGTTAGAGGAGGGCTCTTGAGTCCCACAGTCACTGAGCTGCACTTACGAAAACCATTTTCCATCTTTACTAGGTCCCTCCATCATCCATGCAATCCCTCAAGGTATGAAAATTTTGTCCAGATGTGGAAAGCTATTAGCAAGTTCCTAAACTACTCACAAATTCTCTCCTTAAATGTACTCTGATACCCACCAGGATATGCAAATAAGCCTGGATTCAAAGTAAATGTAGAATTCACAAAGGAGAGGGTTAAAACTTTTGTGAGCATTTGAAGTAATGAATAACAACTAAAAATGTAGCCCCCTACAGCCCCCTACAAAAACACGTTTACATGAGAATAACACTGAAAAAGTAAGCATCAAGGAAAAAAAAGAAAATACATTAAATCTAATTTTGGTGATCTATTTTTTTTTCCAGTTCAGCCTCTATGATTCTAGAATGAGCTTAGAAGTCCTGGATATAAATGCACGAATATGGAGCCACTTATACAGCAGCTTTATGCCTCCACCTTCCAATGAAAGTTGAACCTCTGTTATTCCACATTGCAAACTCTTGAAATTTTATTTTGGCTCTTATAAAAAGGATGAATTAATATTATTTTCCTCTTACTATTTCTGATATTACACTACTTTGCTAGCCTGTGCAATTCAAGGGTCTGGAGCAAAAGAGATGGGATGGGAAATGTCTGTCCAAACATAAACAATGTATTTCCATTGTTTTGAGGATAAGTGAGAACATTTTCTTTTTCATTAGAGCCCCCAGAGTTTCCCTCTGTTATAGAAGCTTCTGACTTGCAATATCAGTACTTCACAAAAATTAAGGACTGTAGGCAGCTTATGGAAGTCGAGTGTTGGTTTGGTTTTTTTATTAAAAATACAAGAGTGCCACTTATCCCACTAATGATGATAAATTACTGGTAACTTAAGTTACTGGTAATTTTATAAAAATGATGTACTGCTTTAGCTGAGAGTCTGATATGTGGGCCTTTGTATTCATGATGCAAGCCTGAAAACTCACTGGTCTGCTTGGATCAAGACCAGCTGTTTGTTTCACAGTTTTGTAAATCACCTTTTAACCAGAAAAAGACAGACAAATAATTTTAATTAGTGCTCGCATCTACCTTGCTCAAGAGGTAGGGAAGAAATGAGACTGCAGCAGAAACTAAGTGTTTTTTAGAGTTTACTAAGACCTCTTGCTTAACTAAATTGACTGCACCCTCACGTAAGTTTGCAGTCCTTCTCAATATGATGTTGCTTAGGTTAGAGAAAGAAAGTCTGAAGCACAGGATCAGCATAGGTCTCTGCATTCTAAAGTTTACTTCATAGGGTTTTCTGTAAGATTCTGTCTCATGTATGCTTTGCTGAATTGGGTTGTCTGTTTAAGAAAATATATTTTTCTCCATGAGTTTTGAGATTCCTTAAAACTAGCACTGAAAATAACTGCTTACATTCCTTCTTCCTTAAAACAAATCTGGTTTGAAGATACCTGGGAAAAAATTAAATATATATGAAACCATAGTAATGCTTCATGTCATATATAAAGTTCCTGTAAAATGAACTTTCAGAAATTCATATATTCTAATTCAGTGTTAAACTAAACCTATAAAAACTTCTACAAACTACAGGCCTGTCAGTCTCACTTCAGTGCCTGGTAAAGTTATGAAGAAAATTATTCTGGGGTTACTGAAAAAGACTTGAAGGACAACAGAGTAATTGGTCAGAACCAGCAGAGCTTCATGAGAGGAAAATCCTGCTTATCAAACCTGATTTCCTGATTTCCTTTTATGACAAGGTAACCTGCCCAGTTGATCAAGGGAAGCCAGCTGATCTCTTTGGATTTTAGTAAAGCCTTCAACACTGTCTCTCACAGGATCCTTCTGGACCTACTGTGCAGCCCACAGCGGGATAAACACATCAGGGCGTGGGTGAGCAGCTGGGTCACGGGTCAGGCACAAGGGTGACAGTGAATGGGGTGACATCAGACTGGGGACCTGTCACCAGTGGGGTTCCACAGGGCCCCATGCTCGGCCCTCTGCCCTTCAACATCTTCATAGATGACTTGGACATGGAACTGGAAGAGATACTGGGTTCACAGATGATACAAAACTGGGAGGAGGTATTGACTCCCTGAAGGCCAAGTAGGCCATGAAGAGAAGCCTTGACAAAGCAGGAGTTTGGGCAATCATAAACCATCTGAAGTCCAACAAGATAAAGTGCTGGATTCCGTATCTGGGACAGGGCAGCCCTGGATGCATGGACAGACTGGGAATGAGATGCTGTAAGCAGGGCCATGGAAAGGGAGCTGGGGGTCCTGGCAAGTTGAACATGGGTCAGCAGTGCCCTGGCAGCCAGGAGGGCCAACCCTGTCCTGGGGTGCATCAGGCACAGCATCACAGCTGGGCAAGGGAGGGGATTGTCCTGCTCTGCTCTGAGCTGGGGTGGCCACCTCAAATCCTGTGTGCAGTTTTGCAATGCAATATAAGAATGCAATATAAGAAAGGCATTAAACTCTTAGAAAGGTTCCAAAGGAGACTACAAAGATGGTGAAGGGCCTTCGGGGAAGCTGTGTGAGGACGGGCGGAGGCCCCTTAGTCTGTTCAGCCTGGAGGAGACTGAGGACAGACCTCAGTGCAGTTACAATTTCCTCATGAGAGGAAGAGGGGGGGTAGGCACTGATCTGTTCTCTGTGGTGTCCAGCGACAGGACCTGAGGGAATGGCCTGAATTTGTGTCAGTGGAGGTGTAGGTTGGATATTGGGAAGAAGATTCTTCACTGAGAGGGTGTCTGGGCTCCCAGGAAAGTGGTCACAGCATCAGCCTGATAAAGTTCAAGAAGAGTTTGAACAATGTTCTTGGGCACATGGATGATTTCTGGGGATGGGGTTGTGCAGCACCAGGAGTTGGACTTGATGATCTTTTTGGGTTCCTTCCAACTCAGCATATTCTGTGATTCTGTGTTTTAAAATAACTAATGTATTTTAAAATAGACATATTTTTAAAGTATTTGTTACACTCTTGCAATGTGATTTCTCAATAAGTATAATACCTGTTCAAAGAAATGAAAAAAATGCTGGTGCACAGTAGGCAAAGGTAACAGCATCAGAACAAGACACACGTGCTATTCACGGCACAGAATCTCAGACACTTCTATTAGGAATTTTTACCTTTAATATGATTAAAATTAATGAGAGCTAGCACTATTAGGAGTAAAGCGCAGCTTTAGAGTAAGGGCAGAGAAGGATATAATATAAACATCAAAGGGGCAAACATCTCTTACAGATAAATACCATTTGAAATGCAATAGGATGCGAATGAATTCTGACAGGCAAGGATGTCCAGCTGGAATAAACATTCCCTGACTGGGCCATGACCAGGTTGAAATGAAGTTTTTGGTTACAAAAACAGTCAACTGAAAAGGGAAGCTGGAGATGAAAGCATGATGAGCAGGCAGCTGAGCACGCCAAAGAGGTCAATAGCAAGAGAAGGCAGGGTTTGCTGGTGGGAGCCTTTATCAGTCTATATGGACAGTACCAGACCAACTACTGCAATCCCTGTCTACAGAAGCATGCAGAACTTAACAGGACTCTCTGTGAGCTTTTTAATTCTCTATTTGTAGCTTATCATTATAGAACAAGAATTTCAGGGGATGGACTATACAGGAATATTGTCACCTGCTCACACAGATTACCCTGCTCTACTGAAAGTTAATTCAACTCCAAAGCTTTATGACACATAACTAAATCAATAGTAAGTAAAAGAAGAAAATTTTTCCATTGCACTAGATAAAAAATGGTGATACAGTCAATGCACTGAATAATTTATTTCATGAGGCAAAAGATAGATTTTTCCTGTGCAGGTGCATCTCTTATTCTCCTTTGTTTTTTAAGGAAAAATCCAGCTTCCTTTGTATTCTTAGGTCTTGTGTGTTTATAGCTGTCAGGTCAACACAGAAAGAAAAAAAAAAACTTAGCAAGCAGTGTGACAGAGAATAGAAATTAACTGAATAATAATACCAAGAGCTTCTTCAAACAGTATTTTGTCTTGTTTGGTAAGTAGCAAGTCTCAAAAATTTCAGGTTAAGGAAGGCAAAAAGAGCAACAGTCTTATTGCTTTTAGGAAATTAAACATATAATTAAATTTTTAAAAATTAAAAATTAAATTAAATGTATGTTTAATTAATTAAACAAATTTAAATTTGATCATTTAGGAATGACATTGTCCTTTTCCTGTAGGTGGTGTGAGGGCCAAGATTACAGAGTCATAAAAATTAGACGAGAAAGGAAGGATGATTGCCAGTCTGACAACAAGCGGTTAACCATTTATCATTCCAAGGATTCCTTTGTTTGTCATAGTTTATTTTAAAACTGGTTCCGTGATCTTCATTACATACTTCCCAATGATATAGAATTCTGAACCTGTTCAGCTGCACCAGCTAAAGGGCAGCATGCAGATTACAGCTCATTCAAGGTTGGCTAATTTTGCAATTCAGGCCCATAACCTTGATTCAAATTTTATAGGACCATCACTTTTGTTACCTCTTTAAATACAATTACACAAATTAAGTGACCATGCCTCCTTTCCCTATTAAATGTCATAATGTGTATTTGAGCAAGTCATCAAAATTAATTTTGAACCTGCCAAAATTGTGTGCAGGAGAGAAATTTATATTGGTAGTGTCAACAGGCAAAGCAGATTTCAGAGAAAAATTATTTTTTAAGAAAAGCATAATCCAATTTGAACTTTCTTATCTGAGTGAAACTTTGGTTAAAATGCACTTTTAAAATTGAAATACATTTGTATGAGGACTGTATTGACCATGCAGCATTATTCTGTTAGTCTGTTTTGCTGTCATTTGCTAATTTACTGTTCAAACATTTGGAAAAAGATACAACTAATAAATCCTGTGTGCTCTCCAGTGTGGGAAAAGTATAACTAGTTTCATAGCTCTGTGTTTGCTGTGCATGTTATAATACTAAACTTTTAGTATGCTACCTGTAAGGAGAAAATGTGAATATAAGTCTTGGCTTAGATCAAGAAACAAAACTCAGAAATATCTGTGCAGTATATTCTCTCAGTTAACTGAAACATTCTAGTTTCTGTGTGGTAAATACTTTTCGAGAACATTTCTAACATTTTCTTGTTCGTTGGTTCCTGCTCCTCATTTCTGCACTACAGTTCACCTTATCCTCTGCTGTGTAACTTCGTGTCATCATGTGTGCTACAAAAAACAGAACAATTAGATTAAGAAACAAGTAAACTAATAAAAAGTAGAAAGAGGATTACAAATTTACTTAACTAATCTTTTTTATAATACTTTCACCCCCAAACCATTATATTTTTGTATTTAAGAAGCTGATGCAGGTATAGGAGTGGAAAGCTGAGGTAAGAAAACAATAAAAAACCCTAAATTAAAACAATTATTTTCTGGAAAACAAGTAGAAGATAGTTTGACAATGCATTAGAATTTTTAGATAGATAGGTGTGCAACTACCCCATGGCTATCAGGAAAGGACTTGGTATAGTCAGAAAAAGAACTTTATTCATGTATACAGATATAAATCTTACATATGAATCAATTTATCAAACATAGCAAATGATGCTGTACCTTTTAGAAACAATATTTTATCTAATAGAAACTCTTCACTGCAATTTTTGTTCTAATGTGGATGAATTCTCGTCAGAGTTTATTCACATTTCTTCAGTTAAATACAGACACAATCAAGAAATTGTGTTATTGTTAGAAGTCATAGGCAAGTCATGTTCATGATCCTTTTCTGACCTTGATCTGAACACTATATTCCTAACATAGGCAAACTCATAGGCAAAACAAATTATGAATTCATGTATGAAGTAATGGGTTCTGAACTGACTGTTACCATTCAAATGCAAGAGCCTGAGCTTATAAAAAATAACTTCATTAAAGTAATAGTAGTCTAAAAAAAGTCAGGGAATTATTGGGAAAATAAGAGGGGAAAAAATTATCAGAAAACATTGCTAAGTCATCATAGAAGTTTGCACTTCCTTTTGAATCTTATTCATGATTTTGGTCAGTTTCAAATGCACCTGCTACATTGTGCTTAAGCACTTCACTGGGCTGGAGATGAAAGAAGCATTTCAGGAGAAAGAAACATGTAAGCCAGCGGTAGTAAAACTCCTCCCTGCACAAACAGATAGTAAAAGTCACAGCTGGATTCCAGTCTCCCTTGAACAGGTAGCTGGTCTTCTCTCCTGAACAAAAGGCCTACAAAGTAGAGCTGTTGATCAAAATAAGGAACACATGAGAAAAAGAATAAGAAAGTTACATTGCAGGAGGATATCAGAGGAAAACAAAACTTTGCAAAAATCTGTGAGCAAAGCAGCAAAATACTGGCAGAACCTGCAAGACTTCTACAAAGCTTTTTTCTGTTATGGCTCCATTATTGTATGATATATTCAGAGATTCATGCAAATAAAATATGTTATTGGGTTTTCCGGATGTAGGACAGATTATGTTATTTTATTAGTTTAGTTTATTTCTTTTTAGCTGCCCAGAAGCATATTCTGTGATATTTTTGAGAGCCAGAAGTATAGCTTTCTTGTGAGAGTTGAATAAAAACTGGGTATTATTTGTTGAAAAACACCACATCTTTGGTCCTACTGTTCAGTGAATATTGATGATAGAGCAGAACATTTCAAACAGATAAAGCTGCATTAGTGGTTTTAAATTTGTCCCTGGGAATATGCTTATCTGGAACAATTGATGAAGATGCAAAATCAGATAAATGCCCCATTCAGGACAAAATTACTACTACAAGAGGACAGCTCTGTAAGAAATACATTTGAAAAGCCTGAAGAGTAATTTCAAATAAAACTAATTGTGTAGGCTTTTTTCTTTTTTTTTCTTTTTTTAATCTTTTTTGTTTTCCCATAAGGGAAATAAATACAAGAACTTTGAAAATACAGTAAAACCCTTACAGTTAAATACATTTTTCTCACTTCTGGATTCTGTTACTGACAACAGAAAGAGAAACAAAGCATAATCTCTTCAATATATAAACACATACCTTCTAAATGCTCATTAGATGTATTAGTTACATAGGAGAATCAGTTCTTTTTTCTTATTATTTTTCCATCTGAATTCAATTTTTATTTTAGAAGGAAAATTCAGACTCTTTTATAGGTATTGTAGCTGTCTTATGGTAGTTGTGTAATCTCTCTTATGCGAAGGATATATTTAGTAAAAAAATTATATTTCTAAAACTAATAATATACACATTGTCATTAATTAAAAATGTAGACTTTTTAATCTATAATGTATACCTACTGAAGAAAATTATCTTTGAAATTGTTGCTTTTTTTTATGTCATCTTTTCTTAATAGTAAACCTGTCATTGCATCAAGCTCTTCATACTGTTGAAATTCATTACTGGGTAAATCTACATCGGAGTTAAAAAATAGAAGAATTAAACATTTCCCTCCTGTTTAATAATGATATCCAGCACGACAGAAAGTGTTAAAAAAAATTAAAAGACAGGGAAATGTACCTGAATGGTTCAAGGTGTAAAGAGAATAGAGTGAACATTCTCATGACGGAACTGCAAAACCCCCTTTTATCTCCAGGCCTCCCAAAATGCAGCAACCAATTCCTTTGTGGCAACAACCTGTTATTATCTGGTATTCAGCTATCAAACTTTGGAGAAATATTTGTCCATCTATAAACCACTGAGATATTTCATTTATTCTGAATAATCAGAACCCTGAAAGAATTTACACCAGCAGATCCAAAGAAATTATCTAAAAATTCAGTCATAATGTAGTAAAATTGTGCTGAAGAGCAAGCAGATCTGTAGTAACACTGTGGGATAAACAGCTTAATAGGTAGAGAAAGCTGTGCACAAAAGCAGAGGACAAACAAGGAATGAATTCACCACATCCCATGGGTGCACAGGTATAAGGAGCCAAAAGACTTGTTCAAAGGGACTTTTAGAAGGGCTTACAGCTGTCCAGGTACTCTTATTTAGATGCACAGGGGAAACAGTGACAAGATATTCTCAAGAGGCGAAAACAACATCGCAAACCTTTACAGGCAACTTTGGAAAATCGGAGGACTTAAGCAAAACTGCAGAGCAGCATTCAATCAACAAAAAACACTTCTCAAAGTGTAATTTAGCCCATACAACTTAGCAAACTCTAAGGCATCTGATCTTGAGTTACTACAAAAATTGGACAAGGGGGGATTAGAAAAGGAATAAAGGGGAAAAGACAGAAAAGATGTAGAAAAGAACAGATGTTAACTACCAGTTCTGGTTCCAGTGGTGTTCGGCTGATAGAATCTCCAAGAGGAAGTCGGGTCAGGCCGTGTGCTTGCTGCAGGCTTTGGTTTAAATAACCTTTGGTTTAAATACCCTTTGGTTTAAATACCCTTTGGTTTCAACACCCTTTGGTTTCAATACCTTTTGGTTTAAATACCCTTTGGTTTAAACACCCTTTGGCCGTCCTGGGCCCTTCCGCCAGGCGGGCCCTGCGGTCACTCGGCCACTGCAAGGCCAGCCCGGGGCTCCAGGCTGGGTGTGGGCACGGCCTGCGGCGGGCCCGGGCCTGGCGGCACCGCGGGGCCGGGACAGAGCCCCGGGGCTGGGCTGGGAGGGCAGGGCCTCGCTCGGCAGGGCCGGGCCCGCCTACCCTGCCTTGCCCTGCCCTGCCCTGCCCTGCCCTGCGCTGCCCTGCCCTGCCTGCACAGCCCTGCCCTGCCCTGCCCTGCCTGCACAGCCCTGCCCTGCCCTGCCCTGCCCTGCCCGCACACACACCTCAGGGTTCCGGACAGACATATACGTACAGCCTGTCCCGGCGGGTATTCAGCTATATCTGGGAAAACAGGTCTCCATCACACCTAATGGTTACTTGGAGAGACAAATGCCATCCCAAACGTCGCCCGTTACTCCTTTTGCTCGGTTTTACTTCCAAGCAGAATGCCAGACGGCATGGCCACGGTGAGCCCAAACGCTAATCATCTGTCTCAGCTGTTGTCCCTCCCCACTTCTTCTGCACCTCCAGCCCACGTCCTGGCAGGGCAGCATGAGGAACAGGAAATGCCTTGATGCTGGACAAGATCCTCTCTGCTATGATTAAAGTACCCCTGAGTTAACAGCAAATATAGAACACACACCATGTGGTCTGCTCTGAGGAAAGTCAACTAAATCCTACACAAAATAGCACAGCTAAAGTTCCTCAAAACAGGTTTTGACAAGTGTATTTTATTCTTCACATATGACAGTAATCCTGAATAAAATGATATTTTTCTGTTTTCATATATAATGTTAGGTATTTTAATTCAACGCTTCTAGGTTGACAGCGCTTTTAATTCAGCGCTTCACATCAGAAGCCTTCTTCTTTCTAGGCTTCTTTTGGGCTTTCTTCCACTCAAGCCTGGCTCATACACCAGAAGTAGGAGGACAATGACTGCCTGCCAGAATTAAACCCCTAATCCCTATAGAAGTTCCACTCTTAAACACTGCCATGGAAATGGAAAAAGAAACTCCATAAAATGGAGAGTAACCAAAATTATTATTTTAGTAAAAATCATAACGTAGCTATGTATTTGTGATATTTTCCTGTCTTTGATGCTGCAGATGGAAATGCTCTGGATTTGGCTGTGTATATAGACCACTGATGAAGTTTTACAAGCAGGGTGTTTGAGATTTTATTGCTCCTAAAAGAATGAAAGTGAAAATGTACACCAGTGCACATACACAAAATATTTGCCTTTATTTAATTTTCATTATATGTTTATTATACTAAATTTAGTTAGCCAAGGGACATTAGAACTATTTCCAGTTGTGATTAGAACTGAGATAGATTATAGACACTTGCTCTTAAAAGACTCTTTTACATATATAGCCCTTCAGGTGAGCTCCTTTCAGGATTTAGACGAAACTATATGCCAGAAAAATTATTCATATCATAATATCAATATTAATTCATATTATCTCTACATTCACAGCCATGTTGATCCTTAAATTGATCATTTGTATATGAAGTCATTAAAACCAGCAGGACAACTTCTGTTTCCACAGGCAAGTCTCTACATAGATCATATTTTTATCCACATGTGTACATTATTCCTGGAAGCTATTTGAAAGACTACTCAACAAATGATTTTTTTTATACATTGGTGTTTCCAGGACCAGAGAAGGAGTTCACACCATTTAGAAGCATTTTTCTTTAAATGTTAGTGCTTTTCTATCACTTGCATGTTTCTAATTTATGAAATGTTTTAGACAGTATAGTTACTTCCCTAAAAACTAGAGCAAGCAAAATAAATATCTTACCAGAACAAGTTTTTGTATTTATTTAATATACACATGCACACACATCCTCTAAAAAGTGTATTTTTTTTTGAAAGCTATCAGCTCGTTGTGACTCCGTAAGATTTTAGCAGCTAGCCAGAGGAGATACAGATATATTAATATTTCAGTACTGGTTTGCATTTTCATTCACCTTGACAAACTTATTTCCCATCTAACATACATAAGAGTGGTATGACCTAAAATTTCAATTAGATCCTATAGAGTGTTGTCTTTTATTTTGTTGTGTTTTGGTGGGTTTGTTTTGTTGTTTGTTTGGGACATTTTTTAATTTTACTTGCTATGATGCTTTTTGAACAAACTATCACACAAAAATATATTAAAAATATCAAACAATTTAAATAATCCTTTGAGAATCTCTATAATTTTCAACATCAACTTTACCTTGTAAATTATTACGATTTTTATGTATATCTCTCAATTCCAAGCACAATGGGAGATCCGACTAGCTCGGCTAACCTAGGATACATGCAATTAGATAAGACACAGAGTGATACTCGTGCTGAGTAGCCAATTTACTTCTCCTGTTGTGTTAATAATCCTCACATAATTATAAAGTAGTGAGTCATAGTAGTTCTACTTCAATGCATGGAGAATACCAGTTGCCTGCTTAATGTACTATTACCATGAAACAAATTCCAGAGATTTACAACCTTGTTTACTACTTTCCCATCCCACACAATAATTGAAAAGGATTCAATTCTTCAATGAAAATAAAATACACAATAGTAATACAGATTTTATTTGCTACCAAGGTAACAAATATTCCCTTTACAATAACTTCATATATTTTTTCTTGTATGGAATTTTTATTACAGATTTTAATAAGCATGGCTGTAAATCAGGTACATTTGGCATGATGGCCTCAACATGAACTTTTTAAAGCTAGGGTTTGTAGTAAGGAGCTACACAACTTGTCCATAGTAATGAAATTGTGTCAGAGAACACATAAACTGCAGGAACACTTTTTCTTTCTTTCATATCCTTTGCCTAATCATTGCCTGTTGAAGTAATCAGTATTTTTTTTCTACAAAGTGGTGCTAGGTTCTTAGAATTTTCTATGAAACTCTTGAAATATCTGGAATAAGGAAGACCAGTGGATCAAATAATCATGGATTTTAAAAACATTAGTACTTTGTGTATAAATCTGATGAGCAAGTCAGTAGAATTATTACAATTTAATAGTTAAGTTTTTCAGAAATATTTTATACTTAAGTGAGTAGCCCTTTCCAACAGAACAAAGTGCTATGGTGCAAACAGTTTAATATAATTCTAATCAGTATTTTAATTTTTATTTATTTAATTAATATGATAACAGTTCCAAATCCTAGAAAAAAAAATTTAAAAGGTAAAATAATAACCAAAAAGGGCATTTTAATATTCTGTCTCTAACAACCTTTATGCCATGATTCAATTGGGAAGGACACCAGCTGAGAGAGCTAGAAATCCAAAACATTTATTCCAAAATTTGTCAGTACTCTTTGTTGCTTGGGAGTTTTAAGTCAGTCTCTGGATACAGGTGAAGGATGTGTACCAGCTCAGTGTTTCACTGGACTATAATGTAACTTTCCCACATAATCATAATAATAGCAATAACAATCAACTTGGAAATTTCATCTTTTTCCTACGTTATATTTAGTTTGTTTTTCTCTGTTGTGTTATTTCATAGAAACAAAATACCTAGATAATTAGCTCACACTTTAGCATGTCAAATATATGAATATTAGTTTTTTCTTGGCTGTGCTATTTTGTGTAGGATTTTTCTTGTCCCTGCTTTAGCAAGGAGCTAAACAAGATGGCTTCCAGATGTCCCTTCCAACCTTGACCATTCTGTGTGATTCTGTGAATTTGGTAGTAATTTCAAAAGAAATATATGTGCAGACAAAAAAAATTTAGAGAGATACTCTTTTTTAAAGTAATGGATTTTATTGCAGAAATAAATTTATTTTAATGAGTTACTAAATCACTGCATAGTAAGTTTAAGTAGTAAGTTTACCAGATACAAAAGCTAAAAGGTTTAAGGTATTCCCCACACCAAAGCAACCCATCAAACAGGTCTATAAACAGAAACCCATTTCAAAAGAGACATGATTTCTAACAAAATTATGAGGTTGTTTGCAGGGATGGTTTATGATTCAAATTAAACATTTCAAAGGAATTCAGAATGGACAGTCAAGCCATTAAAGCTATCTAGAGGTAACAACTGAAGATTTCCATTTCAAAGACCGTATATATCAGGGTCAGAATGGACCTACAAACATAGGACACAGATTGCAATTTAAAAGTCAGTGAGCAATTTATACAGGTTTAATCAAAGCTATTCATATAATCCCATTGCCCTAATCCTTTGCATTACTGCACTTTTTCCTGAAAGACTAAAGACTTCCAGATTTTTTACTGCATACATTGCTTCATAATTAAAACATGTTTAAAAATGTAAAAGAGGTGTCAAAAGCCAAATATTCAAATTATAACAAATCTTACATTTGTGGTTGCCTGTTAAAGCTTAATAGAACATAAATTCTGTAAACAGACTTGGACATGCATGGAATGTTTGGCAAAGCAAGATCACAAAGACTTGAGTTAGTGGTTTTTAACAGCTGAGCTGTTATCTAAATGTCAGTCACTTACTATAGTTATTTTCCATTCATTTTCCTCCTTTACAAAAAATGGAAACAGAGGAAAGAATTTACTGCAAGACATGAGGATCTAACAATGTTATGTGGCTATTGCAGAAAATGTTGATTCTCTAGGAGATAGGACAATCTCTTCTGTCTCAGAGGGACACATACTCTCTCTCTCACTCTTAGCCAGTTGTTCTCTTTACCTGAACAATGAAAGACAATTCTTGCATCTCTAGTGTTGATAGAGGGTGGTGGGAAATTAAATCTGGGAGCAAGGTCTTCTTTGCACACAACATTTCAGTTGCTGTCATGGTCTCCTCGATGCATCATACCAGGTCTGTCTAGCCTAAAAGTGGTCACATTCCCTTAAATTAGATAAAGTTCTGTTCCAGGCAATTTCCTTTTTCTTTTAGAGTTTTTTCTTTTTCCTCAAGATTTTTTCATATTTTCTAAAAAAGCCTGTATTCAGGATAAAAGAGAAAAAAAGTAGGAGCTGAGACAGATGTGTTACAACTGAGATGCAGAGACATAAAGTCATTAAGAACTTTATGTTTCCTTTCTCAAGAGCTTTCCTTGATGGTTTTAGTTAGTTGCCTGTCCTAAGTTGCACTACAGACCATCTCAGGATTTGAGTCAACATAGTTGCCATGGTCACCATTGATGAAAACACATATTTACTCCTCCAAAAAGAACCATTTCATCATTACCACTGGATAAAACCAAGATCTTGGAGCAAGGTGTTCTGCATAGGTCATTCTCACTAAGGCAGTTATTTTCTCAGGATAAGAAGTCAGTGGTTCCAAAGATGATACTGATGTCTAGGATATGTATAGTAAATACCCAACATAAAACCACCTTTGTAAAGATACTGTAATGCAACAAAATCCAAAGCTTTTATGTGTATGTGTATGTCCACTTGAGCACAACGTATTTAGAAAAAGAAACACAAATCAACTAAAACCCAAACCAAAACAAAAATACACACACAAAAAAGCCAGATGCACAACAACAACAACAATAAAAAAAAAACAACAAAACAACCCCCCAAAAAACCCAAAACAAAACAAAACAAAAAAAAAAACTCCACCCAAAATTAAAGAGAAATATTGAGCAGAAGATAAAACAGAAATAGAGCTAAAGTTTTTTTTGTCCTGTCTTTAAGCATTACATTTTACACCAAACATTTCAAGGCCTGATAAGAGGCATATGCCAGATAATTTACACAAAAGAGATTAGTTTTTGCTTTCATATTTACAGCTACAAACTTTATCTGACTGTTCTTGAACATATTGTTTTCAGTTTTTAAAAGCCTTGTTTGAAAGGAGACAAAATACAAAGAAGACAACAACAATATTTGACTAGAATCTACATCCAGCTAGGCATGTAGTCAATTTTAAAACAGATGCTATTTTCCCTGATTTTCCAAGGAAATTTCTGTTTGTTGTGGATTTTCTTGGGTATTTGGTTTCAAACTGGATTTCAACCATCCTTTCTGATGGATCATTTAGAAAAATAATGTATAGTAGAGGCCATGGAAAAAGTATAATCATTATAGAAATTCAATAATAGTGTTCTGGTTCTGCATTCTCAGCTTCTAGCTCTTTAGCAAAAACTATGCAAATAATTTCACCAAGAGAAGAGAAAGGGGAACCAGAAAAAAATTTCACTAGATAATACTGTGATGTTCAAGGATTGAGTCAAACAAAATGGCTTTGCACTACTTCAGAGTTCTGAATTAAATTAAGTGTAGAGAAGGAGGTATAGACATTCATTTGAAAGAGTGATATGCAAAAGACAAAAATATAACTTGGGATAATAGTGCAGAAAGTAGTTCAGGCAAGAAGTTATTGTATGAAATACAAGGAAAATCAAGGAAAATAGATGAAGTTATAGATTTCCAGAATTCAGAAAGGGTGATCTTTTGCGATTTAGTAAAAGAAAAGTTTTGATGTGAAGGTGGTGAAAAAAAAAAAAGAGAAAGAAAAGGGCAAAAAAATTGTCCCAATTACTGTTGATTAAAGGACTTGAGAAAAGAAAGAAGTGTCATTCATCACAAAGGTAAAGAGAAAGAAGAATGCTTATGACTGTTCCATAGTAAAGCAGACAGACACTTTACAAAATATATATATTTACACCATATATATAGACACATTATGGGAGCTGACCTGCTGGGAAGCAGCTCTGAGGAGAAGGGCCTGGGGTTCCTGGTGGACAGCAAGCTGTCCGTGAGCCAGCAGTGTGTCCTGGTGGCCAGGAAGGGCGATGCTGTCCTGGGGTGCATTGGGAAGAGCAGTGCCAGCAGGGTGAGGGGGGTGATCCTGCCCCTCTACTCAGATGCAGTGAGGCCACATCTGGAGTGCTCTGCCCACTTCTGGGGTCCTCATTTGTTTCTTTTGTTTGTTTCATTACATCCACGGAATGAGAACACACAATTGGAGACTCAGTACATTCAGATGTTTATACCTCTCCACATTTTTTTTTTCCTAAAGTACTTAAAACAGGACAATTGATTCTATTAACATAGCTATGTCTGAAGAATTTTCAATAAATGGAATCATTTGACATATAAAAATTCATATTTACCTTTTTTTTTTTTATTTGTTTGGCTGAAATTGTCAGATAATTTTCCTGCAGTAAATATCTGCAGTCCCTTCTCCTATTAAGAGAATGTGGTCAAATATTACCTGTAAAATTACCCGTCTAATACAAAAAATTGTTTTAAGTAAATAGTTGTAAAGATAGATATAAAGAAACATATTAATAAGGATGCCACTAACAAAAGAGTATATTCAATATTTTCCCGAGCAGTGTATCTGATCATCTTTGCTGCTGTATTCTGAAGGTTCTCCTCACCAACATAACTGTGTAATTTTTGGTTTTGAAGTAAATCAAGGACAGAAGAAAACTGACTGTTAGGGCAATGCTATTCTCCCTGACTGCTTTTGAAGTCTCTCTGAATGTCGGAAATACTGAAGATACCCCATTGAATTTTTGGCTCTTGAGGTACATTTGACTCTTAGGATACACTTAATTTAATGGTTTTTGTTAGTCATGTGTTTATTGAGGGCACCAAAACAGAATTTTGAAACAAACCATGCAATTAGACAACATACAGGATTTTCACCTTTTATTTTCTTCTCACCTTTAACCTAGGGCTAAATTCTTTTTGTCAGACTACTTATAGGAACTAAAGTTGCTCTTTCAATTTACTTAAGTTAACTGAAAGTAAACTGTCCTTCATCTATTACTTCAAACATAATGAATTATATTTTTCATTTTTCTAATGAATATATGTTCATGGTTCAATGCTGCATAGAGACTATAAAGCCAGAGATGTATGTGAGAATATATCTCTCAGATTAGATGTATTCTGCTGGTGCTTTATTATCAAGAAAGAAACAGCTCACACTGCTTGTTACCCCAATATGCCGCAATAAATGGTTTTGCTGCCTCTTCTACATGACAACACTATTTATAATCCTTGAAAATGGCAACATTTTTTACAAAAATGACTGCACTTTTATGGTTGGTGGGGCTTTTTTGTTGGGTTTGATTTTTTTTTTTTTTTCTAATGGTGAAAGGAAAATTAAATAAGTTTAGTGAAGGCAGGTACTAGGTATCTTTACCAACCCTGTGACCAAAATGCACATTGTTCCAACCTCAGAATTTTCCAAAATCCCTAAAAGGTCAAAGAATGCAATCCAGAAAGAGGATAGGTAATGTCATATTCTAAATGCCAAATTCAACCCTTTTTCCCTTTCCCTCATCTCCCAATAAGAATAGGATTACAAAAAGAAAATACTGAAACCTTCAGTTTTAAGATGAAAGGAGGGGATCCCTCAATAAACCGTATAACAGCTACGTATAAACCTTGTTCTTTATACCACAGTAAAATAAATCACATCTCAAAACTTGGTTCTTTTATTTGATTTTATCTAAATGTAAAAATATCAGAGTGTGGGAAGGATGTCAAAATATATTGCACCTATGGTCTCTGATAACAGGAGGTAACAAGAAGAGAATGAATGGCTATCACACTACAGCTGTCAAGCCAATATGTAATTCTATTTTGGATGCTACTGTTTGGCTAAATATTTTGACTTGAAATTTTCTCCTGCAGCAAGCATCAGGGACTTAATTGAAAAGCTGGTGTGTGTGCAATCTTGATGCTCATACCTGGCCTATTTGAAAAGCAATGAGCCTTACAAGGTGGAAAAAAACTAGTAATCATAGTCTTCTCTTGGCAGGAAAGAACTAAAGTTTTGATTTACTTTCTTGCCATTTAGCTGTATGTTGACGTAAAGTGGCATGACATTACAGTGTTTTTCTTTCAGTGTAGTAATGGGGTGAGTTTAGCTGAGACTGAAACACAGACAAAGACTGTGCTGCCATTAACCTCAATAACATGTGGAGTTGAGAAGAGAGAAACCTGATAAGATTCAGCAAGGGTGAGTGTCAGTGCCAGGTCCTGCACCTGGGCAGGAACAGCCCCAAGTGCCAGCACAGCCTGGGGCTGACCTCCTACAGAGCAGCTCTGTGCAAAAGGACCTGGGACTCCTGGTGCATCACAAGCTGCCCGTGAGCCACCAGTGCCCCTGTGGCCAGGAGGGCCAATGTCATCCTGGGCTGCATTGGCAAGAGTGTGGCCAGCAGGGCAGGGAGGTGATCCTCCCCCTCCACTCAGCCCTGGTGAGGCCATTCCTGGAGTGCTGTGTCCAGTTCTGGGCTCCTCAGCACAAGGGAGACAAGGAGCTACTGGAGAGGGTCCAGTGGAGAGACACAAGGATGATCAGGGGTCTGGAGCTTCTCTCTCATGAGGAGACACTCTGGGAGCTGGGATTGTTTGGTCGGGAGAAGAGAAGACTGAGGGGATCTCATCGATACACAGAAATATCTCAAAGGTGGGTGTCAGGAGGATGGTGCCAGACTCTTTTCAATGGTGCCCAGTGGACAAAAATTTTGATTTCTGGAGACATTCGAAACCCACCTGGACTCATTTGTGTATAACCTGCCCTTCCAAAGGGCCCTTCCTACAATTCTGTAGTTCTGTGATTCTTCCTGCTGCTTATTGTTTAGGCAACAGTTATATTATAATTTCACACCAGAGATTTTCAGACATGGGCAGGTTTGCTGAACCACCCTAGAGAACTCAAAAAATAGATAGCATTATTTTAATGATGAAAAATAACAGGCCTTCTTTACAATCAATAATAAAGGGGTTTTGTAAAAATATTAGTCCTATTTTTTAGTAAAACCATTATTGCTGTTCCCCATTTTGACAGTTAAATTTCTGCAAGAAGAAATGGCTAAATATCATAATTTGATTTTGCCATATCCTTTTGCTTGAAGCCCAGGATTTAACTAAGTTCTGATTTACCAAGTAATTAAACAGGTATGTGGGATACAATCAATGGGACCTATGGGAACTACCTCTAAATTATAGACTTATCAAAGCTAGATACATATTCAGAAGCCTTGCTGAAGCCTTGCTTTATGCATTATTGAAAATATCTTAAAATATGAAATGAACTTTTTTGTGGATGAATGAAGGCCATGGCATCAAAATTTATCAGTCACTAAAATTTAAAATGGAAAAGGAAAGGATATTTAAATACACACATTCAGCAATAAATCAGAAATCATTCTAAGCAACTAAGTCAATTTGATCTTTACCCTTACTTAAGTAGAATATCATTAAGATAAATTAATATATCTATGAAGCATAAATAAACATTAAACTGGATAAAACTTTAAAAGGTTAAAAAGTTCTTGGTATAATTTCAAAATTTGGGAATAAATAACTGTTGAGTTAACAACTGAATACTTCATACTTTTGGTAATTGTAGCCTTTTTCGGTAAATGGAAATACTTTGTGACTGGCTTCTTTTGCATTTTTTTTTTTTAATTTGTGGCAGCTCCCTATAAAATGATTTTTAGGGCCATGATTACATTGTAAATATTTGCGTGTACTCGCATTGAAGCCATTAGAGATATTTCTGTATATACAGGAAGTGTAGAACAACCTAGGAATACGGTAAAAGGCTTCAACATTTTTATTGCAGGACCCTGAATGTTTAGTTCTAGATACTCCATATCACGAAAAAACCCCATGGACAATATCAACAGCACCAAAAAAAAAAAAAAAAAAAAAAAAAAAACCAACCAAAAAAAAAGTAGGGAAATTTCTCGGGACACCTTATTGTGGTAGGTTAATTTTTTGTATTACTTTGGATTTTTGCTCACTATTTTTATGACTGTCCTTAAAGTTTATCTTCAGAGAAGTTATTAAAGAATTTTGGCAGACGTTCTTTAGTTGGTTTCCTGAAATAGCTGAGGGTCTAGCAGTGACATAAATAAACAGTCAACTTGAATTCAGGGCTTTGGCTAGTCTTTCTTACCATCTGTACTAATAAATCAATTTGATGGTAGGGATCACCCTGATGCATTCCTTCCTCTAATGCTGCTAACTTGGAAGGGCTGTTGTTTTACTGTTGAACTTTCATTTGCAATACTGGCCAGCTGTTTTACAAACCCAGATGTTTGAACAGAAAAGATAAACAGATGACCTAACTGATATAAAGAGTTTACAAAGAGCTTTAGTTTTTCCTCTGCATAGTTGATCTTCAGCATCAAAGCTTCATACATCTGAAATTCTATGAAGCTAAAAATATTTCAGTTAAATCCGCCCAAAACAGGCATAAAGGCACATTTACTATAATTTAAATTATTTTTCTACTATCTTACTTGAGGTCTTAATTGCTACAAAAGAACTTATACAGTGCTTTGTATAGTTGGAAACATATGTTTCTGAAACATGCTTTCCTGCTTTCATGTCTTTTACAATTGCTATGGATGACACAGGTACAGGGTCATGTTCTGACCCTATTACTATCACATTCATGAAAATTAAAATGAAAATGCTCATGTATAATTGTTTTATAGAAATGCAAATCTCTGGATTTTTTAAGAGGGTACACATGCTTAATTTACTATGGTATGACAAACCTCAAGCATTGCCTTGATATTATAAGGCTCAAAGTTGCTGTGAAAGTATCTGTCTGGTTGCATATATACAGTCATCTAAAGTGCAAACAGTGTAACAGTGATTGCATGCATTAAATCAGGTTTACCTCTGTACGTCATTTTATACAAAATGCAATGTGTGTGGTGCATGACATTCCATCTTTCTCTTTTCCATTTAAGCACCTAAATGGCCACTAACTTTGTAGCATGTGAAAGTCTCAGAATGATCAATAGCTTCACCTCCCTAATGGTAAGTATTTGCATTATGTTTTTATAGCTTGGGAACCAAAGATGACTGTGGCAGAAATAATTTGTAGGCCTTATGTAAACCAAAAATGAGCTGCCGCGGGTAACTGGCTGCTGATGTTGATAGGATTCTTCTGTAGTGACTAGGAAATTTTGTATGATTTATGAAGTAAGGGGGATATAGTTTATCGACTTGTCTCTCAATCAAAATGCTTAGACAAAAGCCAATGCTTTGGTATGAGTTTTGGACTTCAGAGAGCTCATGTTTATGTATGAGATGTATATGCTCCATGGCAATAGAGGAGGAGAGGAAGCTCTGCTACTCCTTAGCCCTCACAGAAAAGAGACTATCAAATGCCAGTGCAGAGAGAAGCTACTCAGGAAGCAATTCAGAATACAGATCTTTTTTGGTTCTCTGGATCACTCTGAATAAGCAGAGCTTTGTGCCCCAGTGGTAGAGCTCCAGTGTGTTACAGCTGCTATGCAGGTGTAACATTGAGCCCTGTAGTACCAGGCCAATTCAAGAACCTAACAGTTTGTCTTAGGTTAAATATACCATAGGCTAGATGTTAATACCTGAAAATATAACAGTGCCTTAGCCTCAGCTAAAACACAAGTCTAAATCAACAATAATCTTAACATTGGTTTACCCAGAAAAGTTACTGTACAGTGAGCAGGGATAAGAATTTATATTATTATAGACACTTTATGAAAATTTTCTCTGTGGTCATTTCCATATGATTAATCACCATGATTACTTTCTCACAGTAAGATTATTTTATTGTGAGACAGCTTATTCCCATAGAAGAGTGGTGAGTTAAACTTTGAAAACAGTTGACAGCTATTAGCTATTCCCTGACCAGGGAACACTAAATACCTAATAAGGAGCAGTGTCATGTAAATAGTAAAGAATTTGTCATGATATGACTAGCTATGAGTTTACATGCAGACAAGTCTTCTAACTCTCTCTATAAGTCAGCTTACAGTCCCTTTCTTGTTGTTGTTAAAATATGCAATGCTCTATGTATTAAGGCTAATTCTTGAGGAACTACTCTTTTCACCGTGAGATACATCCTTTCAGCAACTTTTTTGCACAACTTTGAATCATCTTCTTTTCAAGTTTGCTTAGTAATTTCCCCATGTGTAGGAAAAGTTTTAATGAACTCCAAAGAGTCCAATAAAATCCTTAAGTGGACCATGAAGAAAGGATTGCATAAGTTAAGCAGTGGGGGAAAGGGGACTACTGGATGCAGAGGCATCCTTTAAGAAAGAGAAGGCAATTCCTAACAGAGAAAATTTGGGAATTGGCTTCTCTTTCAACCAGAAAGCCTGGTAGAAAAAATGTTAAACCGCCATCAGAAAAGCTGAAAATTATTCTGACCTTCAGCTTGCTGAAACCAAGAAAGTTTTAAAAAAAAAGAAAAAAAGGCAGTATTTTCAAAACCCTTCCACACATATAAGACAAATACATTAAGATGTAGATGGAATATTAAAGAGTATTGATACATAACAGAAAAATCAAATCAGATTTGTGTGTCTAAGTATCCACTATAATACTGTTTTCGGAAGTTTCCCAACTAATCTATTCTTCACAGAAGACAAGGGATAAGTTCATTCTATAATGTCAATATGACAGAATTTAAAATAAACTTGTAACAGTAACAAATTGCAATAATGAGATAGTATTTTCCTTTAAGTCGTCCAGAGGTATTAAAATCCTAAATTGCTATCCTGTGGAACCCACCCCATCACTAATGTCTATATCAAAAGAACAGAAAGTAATCAAAGTGTAACGTCAATCTTTGGCAAAGAATCTATGAAAATTAAAGAGAACTACATCCTTTTATTTATAAACTCTGCAGTGAGCAGAGTACAATTGGTCGGTGTATTAAATAATTTGATCACCTAGATTATTACAGTGGAAGAATTGTACTTGCAGGAACTTGCAATACTGTGGTGGGTTGACCTTGGCCACCCTATCACCCCTTTCATCAGCTGAAAGGACAGAAAATAACACAGAAAGTAACTTGTAAGTTGAGACAAGGCAGCTTACTAAATCAAAAACAAAAGGTTGCATTTATACATGCAAAGGAAAAAAAACTCAAATGTTTTATTATTGTTTCACCAAGTGGTATCTGGCCAGTTTCTTGGAAGCAGGGGCCCAGCATGTATAGTTGTTGCTCTGGAAAGTAAATGTTGTAAATATTAAATGCCCCCCTTTCCTCCTTCTTTTCTTAGCTTTTATATCTGAAAAAGGTATCTTTTCTGAAGGGATGACTGTGTTATCCCTTCAGTTAATTTGGGTCAGCTGTCCTTATCTGTGTCCTTCCCCAAGACCTTGCCTACCCCGAGCCTATTGATGGGGGGAAATGTTGGAAGAGACGTGGCTGATGTTGTGCCAGTGTTGCTCAGCAGTACCCAAAACACTGCTGCATTACCAACACCTTTCTACCCACCAATGCAAGGCACTGTGAGGGCTGCTGTGAGCAAATTAACTCCGTCTCGGCTAAGTTCAAAACTAATGCAGGAAAGATCTGTGTTAAGTTATGAAATTTGCTCATAAATAATATAACCCAACTGAAAATCGACTGTGAAGAGTTCCAGAAAGATCTTACAATGTTGAATGCATATATTGAAATCATTTGTCAAGATAAAGCTTATGCCAATATAAAGCAATTTGCAGAGGCCAAAAAAAGCCTTAAAGACGCAATTATACTACTTGCCAGGAAAGAGTAACAGCAAACAGTTTTCTCAATGGTCAATTCAAGATTTAACAACACCTGAAATGCCATACAAATTAATAGGAAGCAGCAGAGAACTGAGACTAAATTAGAAATCACTGTCACTCTGATACTGTACAAATTCACTTTTAAAACATAACATATGGTTGAGGTAATTTCAACTAAACCAGAAAGCAGCAGAACTAGGAAAATACAGAAAATAGTGAAAACAATGTTCAAATGAGAAATAGGCTCCCTACAAAGAGAAAATAAATAGCCAGGAATGTTTTGGTTTTTGGAGAAAAGTCAGCAGATAGAAATGTTCTGAGGACTGTAAAATCATCAACATAGATACTGAGTAAGAAATTATCAATTTTTTCCTGAGTATTGAAACTACGTGGCAAGATTTTTGCTAGTGGGGCTGGCTGTAAGATGACTTCTATAAGAAGACACCAGAAACTGCCCACATCTCACTCAGAAAGAGCCAGTTCCAGCCAGCTACAAGCTGGACCCACCGCTGGCCAAAGTTGAAACAATCAATGACATCAGTAGCATCTCTGTGACAAAATATTTAAGAATAAAAAATACAGTGCAGCAGCTCTAAGACAGGGATGAAAACATGACAGAAGCAACCCTGCAGAAACCAAGGTCAGGGACAAGGAGCAGGAGGAGGCACTTCAGGTGCTGAATTGTAAGGCCATCATGCAGACTGTGCTGAGATAGCTGTGTCCCTGCAGCCACTGAGGTCCATAGTGACGCAGATATCAGTGTCAACCTGCAACCAACAATATCAACCATGCTCCCATGCTGGACCAGGCAGATATGCCCTGCAGGAAGCTGCAGCCTGTAAAGTGCCCACACAGGAGCAGGCACCCAACAGGACCTGTACCCCATGGAGAGAAGCGCATACAGGTACAGGTTTTCTGGCAGAACCAGTAGCGAGGACTGATGTTAATTTAATGAAGGCTGTATCCCATGGGTGGCACCCTACACCAAAGCAGTAAAAAAGATGAGGAAAAATGAAAGGCAGAGATGAAGAGTTTTGAACTGACTGCAACTACAATTTTCCCATCTCCCTGTAGGACCTGGAACTAGGGAGAGATAGGACTGAGTTGAGCACAGGAAGAAGGGAGGGGTAAGGGTAAGAAATTTCTAGTTTTGTTCTTTTTTCTCACCATGCTTCTTTTTTACAATTGATGTGTAATAAATTCATTTCTCCAAGTGAAACATGTTTTGCCCATGACAATATTAATTGATCTTCTTGTCGTTATTTTAACATATTATATTTTAATTGAATTTTCTCCCTCTGTCCTTTTGAAGAAGTGGAGTGACAGACTGGTCTGATGGGAACCTGGTGGCTCAGCCAAGGTCAGCCCATCACATCCCAACATAAACAATACTGAGTGTGCTTGTTCAATTGTCAGGAAGCAGGTTTAAAAATGGAATATTTTTTTACACAATAGCTATCCTTCAACTAATTCAGAAGCAGTAACATACAACCATTAGCCACAAGGTTGCATCACAACAGCCCAGCCCTTCACAACAAGAAGCACAAGTGCTGTATCAGCACAGGCATGTGGTTCCTGTTTTCAGAGATCAAGTTAATTCCCTGGCAGGCGACTACCCAGGAGCTAATTTGCTTCTATATCCTGTGACAGGTAGATATGCTTTTATTCATTCTGTAGTTCCCCAGGTCCAAAACAAGCAGAAGACCTATTTGTTTTGCTTTCAGAAATATAGGAAGGATTAAGTTTTTATTCTTTGTACAGTGAGTTTACAAATAGAAAAAAAAAAAAGAAATTGTCCCATCAAAGTTAATGGGATCTCTGTGGTGAACTTTTGTAAGGCCAAGTTATTTGTCCATACATAGGCCGTTGGTGTAAAAACTGAACTGTACTGATATGCATCTTTTTTCCTAAGTATTGGTGAGGGGTGTTCTTTTTAGTTGGTTTTTTGGTTTTTGTGGATTTTTTTCCCTGACTTTCCTGAAATGAGCTTCCTTTGCTTGATCTCTACTTAAGGATTCCAAATTTTTTTATTTGTCTACAATGAAAAATTATATTTCCTTCATATACTCAGATAAGGAATTTTCCACTTGAATTACTGAAAATTGGTTTGAAATAAGGGGGATGGAGGGGGAGAGGAGGTAAAACAGAAATTTTTCAATAGACACCTAAAAGCAAAATGTACTTTTTCATAAATTGTTAATGTTCCTAGTTTTAGAAATATGACATACAGTTTAAAAATAGTTGTATGGGTTGCATTTTGTAGGTGAAGTGGTTAAATTCATACATTTGAGGATGAATTTTTAACTTATCTTAAATTATAGACATCTGCTGAGCAAAAAAAGAGAAATTAGGGATCACTGATAGTGTAAATCAGGTTAGCAAAAGGAATTTTAGGCAGATGAAGTTCTGTCTTCTGACATGCATTTTCGCCATTCTGCAAAATTATTAATCTTTTCTGTATTTCCACAGTAATCAAATGGATCCTTGTATTTCAGAGACATATAGTACTCTGAATCTGTGCTTCATGACTATTATTCTACACTATTCTAGAAAATCACTAAAAGTTTACAATATTTAGGCATGAATATAAATAAGGATTCATTGCAAGTCCTAGCATAGAACAACTTATAGTATTTGTGTGCATTATGATGAAACTATGAAAATAGAATGATCACACTGATCATTTAGTGATCATTCAGAAGTGTAGACTATGGCAAAAAATAGTAACAAGTAAATGAAGACTGAGTTTTTGGATGTATTGATAGAATTCCAACCCGGTAAATTAAATTAATCAAGAAATGACAGAGATGAAAAGTGCAGAGGTTGAGAAAGGGAAGGTGAGAGATCATCAGTAAACCTTGAGCTAAGCAGTAAGCACTAAAATCATGTGTAGACACTGAGCTATTTGAATAGCAAATGCTGCTGGCAGAAATGTAGTGATATCTGGCCTGCAGGTATGTGAATGACATCTACCCCCATCTACTGAGACATTGCACTAGAAATTATGATGAATCCTATCACCTACACATTTCTGAAACTTCACCTTAGATGGCATTTTGTTATTGTATTTTGTGATGACTTACAATTGCACTCTGTGGCTGTTATGACAGATTACACAAACAAAAATATTGGAATATCAGCAATTTAGAAAAAAATTTTTGCTTAAAAGTGACTTGGATTAAAAAAAAAATTTGATATGAACATCAGTCTGCATTTAAGTAAGTTTGTTCCTGGAGATGTGCTCATGAATTTCCATAGAATCATAGAATTGTTTGGGCTGAAAGGGCCTTGAAAGATAACCTAGTTTCAACGTCCCCGCCATGGACAGATTCACCTCCTACTGGACCAGATTGTTCAAATCCCCATCCAGCCTGGTCTTGAACACTCCCAGAGGCTTTGCATATATGTGAACAGGTATACACATACCAGCTAAAGAGAAAAAAGCCTCTTTTCTTAGATGAAACAGAAACATATATTCTCCTTCCAGCCTTATTTTGACAGATAGATTCATGGGTATTTTCATCTTTAATAAAGTACTAATGAAATCCCTTGAAAAGTAATGTACCTCACAAAATAGTAAACGATAACAACTGATGCACAACCCTTTGTGATTCGTCTTACAGGTAAAATCAAATCTCTAATATGAATGTACTGTGCTACATAATACTCTGTTAACACACTAAATAACAACAGTGTAGTTTTTACGTTATTGAATGAAAAAGTATCAGTTTTGCAGCTGCAGAGTCCTTTCTTTATCAATTCACTTACATTTACATGGAGCTTTCACAGGCATTTTAAAGGAATAAATTGGTACCCTGCAAATACTAAGGTCAATGCTAAATCCGAAAGCAGAACATCCATAGCTGTGTAGTTCTGCATCTGAGTTAATTAGCCCTGCTGTTAGAGCTAATGAGCCTGGGCAGTATGCTGCAGAAATGCAACATCCCTGTTTTTGCACCATGAAGTGCAAGCACATCCTGATTAGCAGGCCAGGAGATAAATATAGTACATCTGTAAGCCTGCCTTTTTCCCAGGAAATTGAGGTTTACAGATTTTTTGTGGCTATTTGAAATAATACACTTTAACCAGAGTTTGTTGTGGCCGTTTTGAGGACACGTTGAAATATATATAGTTTGACAGATTTAACCATCCACATGGTTCAACTTCCCATACTCTTCCTTATTATGAATTTTTAAAAGTTTTAACTGGACAGAGATCTCCCAGGCATGTCTCAGTAGTGGCTGAAAAATAACTGTACTTCATCAAATGAAAAAATTAATAGGGAAGACAACTTTGATAATTAATATGGTTTTCAAATACTGTAAACACTTTTTGAGAGAATTAGTAACCAGTGCAAAAAGTCAAATTAGTAAGATTTTGCATAATAAGGCTGAACTAGAGTAAACTTCAAATTAGCTTTAAATACAAGCATTAAGAGGAATTCTTTACAGCATAATTTGCTGTATAATTGCATTTTCTGTATGTTTTATGAGATTTATACACTCACAGGGACTTGGGTCCAGCTTTGGTTGACAAACATCACAACTTCAGTAGAAGCAATGATTGTTTCAAAGTCTAAAGCAAAATATAGAATTCTAAAGCTACTTCCAGGCAATTAATTTTGTCTACCTGAACACTAAATCAAAAATACCTGATTTATTAATGTAATAATTATATGCTAAGCAATTAAACAAGGATTTCAGTTATAGTGTCATGCATGCAGAATAAGTTTGAGTTGAGTTCTCTTTTGATAACTGTACAAAAATGTTACTTAAGCGGTCTGCTTATGGAACAGACAGATTGAAATCTGAAAAAGATAACTATATAAAAGGTCTAATTATGAAAAAAACCTTCCTGACAAATCATGACGAACAGCACTGGAAAGCTGAATTGATTAAATATTATATTTAACATAAGAAAACATTTACAAAATATAACATACCATGTGTATAATAAATTCTTCTATTAATAGAAATACTTGACATTTTAAATATTCAACTTAACAGTGTGCTTTTTAAGGTAAATGCTTTTTTTGTTTGCATGCAAGTATTAATTTATGAATTTTTATATTGGAGAAAGCAACTTAATTTACTAGGTATGTGATAAAAAAATGTGAGTATTTGGATTTCTCATATAATTTTTCTGAATGTAGAAGATACAAACACATTGATGTGTATGGACATGGCCCTCTGTACTAGCCTGAAGATGGCCCTTCTTGAGCAAGGTAGTCAGAACAGATGATCTCAAAAGTCTCTTTCAAACTCAACCATTCTGTGATGCTGAGACATGGTACTGTTGAGATGGTCATTTGGCATTTTTCATTGTCTTTCTAGTACACTGATTGAGATCTTTCTAGAATATCTTCTCACAAAATTTTCCCATTGACATTTTCTGGAACATATTTCTGCATGAAATTTAAGTATTCAAATATTTATTTTATTTTGCTACAGAACAAATTTCAAAGTATCCCTTTCCAGCAAGAAGAAGATTTGATCCAAAATAATATCTCTAAGTAACATTAACTACCAGTAAAATATAAGGATTATTTTTTTAACAATGAGAAAAACTCAGGGGAGATTTTCATGCACAGATTGGTGGATGCAGAAACAGGGTGGGCAACCCCTCTTACTGCCTGCCCCACATTCCTGTCTGCAACAGAGCTGATAACGTAAAACCCAGCTGGAGCACTTCTGTCAACACCAGGACTGCGGTGGCTCCAGCAGGGAAGGCTGTTTTATTTGCTGTGGACAGGGCAACTGCTCAAGTCATAGTGCACAAGATGTAATGCCATGGCCTACTCAGCGGGTTTAGGGCAAGGCAGTTTGATTTGGTCTGGGTAGGACCTGACAGAAACAAAAAAATTCTTAGGAGGTTCAATACTTGCAAGCTTTAGAACATGAGGAATAAGGTACCTAGCAAATTTTAAAAGAACATCCAGACAAAGTAAGGCCCTTCTCACACGAAAAGGGAAAATTTCCTAGACCCTCAGAGCTGGGAGATTTCCTTGGCCCTTAGTATTTAATTTTCTGTAAGCACCTCAGGAAAGCCAAAACCCTGGTGCCTGACCACTCTTTCAGGCTCCAGTTAAGGGGGCTCTTCACTGAGCAATCCTGCTGGACTGGGGTGTGTTTTGACTGACTTAGGGAAATACAACAGCACAAGCAGGTCTTCCCAGTTTATGACCCCTCAGGGGGTCTTCCTCTTTATATGAGTATGTTATCCCTCTACCTAGTAGCCTTGAAGGACTCACACCAAGTGTTTCCAGAATTACACCCTTTATTAATATAAAATTGTGACAAGTTAATATTTGACTTGTCACAATTTTATATTAATAAAAGGTTTAATTGTTGTTGATAGTATCTGACTGCAAAAACATATTCAAAGCAATACACTGTCAAGCTCAAAACCCCAGTAAAATATTCACCGTGCATGGGTATGGTTCTTACCTAACAAACATCCCTACACAAAGAAGACAAATTCAGCCTGTTGACCAATCCCGTCCATTAAAATGGAGTCTTCCCCAACTTTTTTCCCCATTCTTGACTTACTTTTTTAACTTCTTCTCTATGTTTAGGTGGAGACTGAGGGACTCTAGTCATTGATACCTCTGTTACCAATTGGTGTAAATTCTCTCATTTTGCTTTTAAAGATATAGTCAAAAAGTATAGAGTGCATGTCCGGTGAGGGGAGATGGAGGGTACCTTGGAGGCTGATACCTTTGGCATGGAGGGGTGCCAAATACCAACTGTAATATATTAATATATTACAGTTGGGCTATAATGAGCAACTTTCATCCAAGGAGAATGATTTTGGCCCAGTAGGAAACCTCTGGGAAACTAGAAAGACATTACATAGCTAGCCATCGTTTGAACTTCATGGGATGAAACAAAACTTGAACACTGCAACTCATGGCTTATAAGCAGATCAAAACACAGGTGCTCAAAGAAAAGGCAGGGAAAGAGTTGTCCCATGTGTAAAAAATAGTGATTATTTCCACTCTGCTGTCTTTGGAAAACAGTGTGGAACAGATTGAGAGTTTATGGATGAAAATTAGAGGTCAAGCCAATAACTGAAACCTCGTGGCTTGTGTTTACCCCAGTCAAGGGTAGTCTGTCAGTGAAGTTCAACTACAGGAAGCATCATACTCACAGTCTGGGCACTACTTTATGAACCAAATGGAACAGCAAGCTGTAAACTGTCCCAAAAACTTTTGGGGTGCATTGAAGACAGGTTCATAATGCGGGTGGAAGCCCAATCAGATGCAAACCCCTACTGGAAGTGTTGCTTTCCAACACACATAAACTAACTAGAGACATCAAGGTTCTTGTCAGCCTAGGTTGCAACGGTCATGCTGGTTTTTGCTTCAGTTTTCAGTCTTCATACATCCCTGAACATCAAGTCCTTCCCATAATGAAAGAACACCAGATTCATGACCCCCTGAGGACCCTGAATAGGCATAGGTCTATCGTGAGATGCATCCTGTAGTCCTGAGGGAATTGGCTGGTGCAGCTGCCAAGCCACTCACCACTATATTTGAAAAGTCACGGCAGTCAGGTAAAGCTCTTGGTGCCTGGAAAAATGGCACCCATTTTTAAAAAGAGTAATAAGGAGGACCCTAGGAATTATCAACTAAGCAGCCTTACCTCAATGACTGATAAGATAAGGAACAGATGCTCCTTAAGTTATGTCAAAGCATATATGGAAGGCAGAGAGGTTTTCAGAGAAAGTTAATGTGGCTTCGGAGGCCAAATTAAACACAGCCTTAAGTGAGTCAAATACTGAGCAATAAGATGTTTCAAAATAATTTTCACCTTGTCTTGCAATTTGAAAGCCTTGCCCTCTACTCTCACAATACTGAAATATCTCTGAGGTAGATGTTCTTGATAGTTGTTAGATGCTCCTGATAAAAGGTCTTAACCTTTTACTCAGAGGTAAAATTTTGCATTTTATGAAATTTCTAGAAAGGAGGAACAATTTCAGCTTATGCTTCTCTGAAATAGTTTTATTTATACTATTTTGTTGTTCACTCTTCTTTCCCAGTCTGTGCTGCTTTATTTTTCAGTGTACCATCAGAACACAAAATTCAGCCACACAGTGTGCTCTAGCACATACTTGCATTAAAATTGGTCACTTCATGAACAGTCTTTAGGAAATATTTTTGACTAGTCTCCTCACATAATACTGTTTTTTTCCATGAAGCAAGTTTAAAATTACTGTTTTCTGAAAGACAGTTCTTCCTTATTTATTTTTACATAGGAAAATCTCCCATTTAGTAAATGTAAGGCATTACTGAGAATTCTTTTATATCTCTAAAGAAAAAGAATGAAATTTCCTCAACTAATTACTGCCAAGTTCATAGGATCTGTTCTGAGTGTTGAAATTGTACAATGAAGCATGAGAGAGCATAGATTTTAGCATTTGTCTTCTTCACTGGGGTTCATTTTAAAAACAGTATGGTTTGCTCATGTGGCACTTTGAAGTCCCTCCTGGAAAGTGCCATAGTATTATGGCACCAAAAGGTTTGGAGTTGGTTGAACAATCATTATTTTTATATTTTATTTTATTTTATTTTATTTTATTTTATTTTATTTTATTATTTTTTTAATTTTATTTTTTTATTTAGGAAAATGCTGAAAGAATGTGCAAAAGGACTGAAGTTATCATTATTGAGCTTCTATCCCATAAGACTTCACTGGATATTCTATTATATTATTCAATTTCCCATTGACCTGATTTTGTTCCCCTGACTATAACAGTCAGAGTATTGCTCAGAATGCTCAGGATGGCTTCTGTAATAAAACCAGATAAACCCAAAACCTCCCCCTGTGCAGTTTAAAGTATAAGTGAGTTTTAAATTGATTGACTAAAGCAAAAACCCTCCTCATTCCTCAGGGAATTTATCAGTTGAACTCAGGTCACACTGTGAGTTCTTGCTTCAGTGTCCAGGGATTCAGTATTGAAAATGATGAGAAGTGATGAATCTTGGTCATATGAAAACCCTGAGGGATACAAAATTTTATTAGGTGGCAGATGCAAAACACAATGAACCTTCATCCCCACCATTTTATTCCTAATAAAGCGTCTATCTGAGCCAAGCTAATTTCCCCCACTTGTCTGGGAATCTGTGTAAAGATCTGTTGCTCACATAAATTCTGGTTGGGTTTTTTTTCTCACTTGTACCTCTGAGTTCTGTTACGGTCACAAGTTAACACAATAAAGTCTGAATGAGATAATTTCTACAATCAGGACAGACTTTCTTTAAGTTACATTAATTTTGAGCTGTTCCTGTTACCTGCCTTTGAGTAACAGGACATGTACAGTCAATTAGAGCAAACTTACACATGCTGGTCTTTGTACAACTAGCACTGTATTTTCTTACTTCCAGCATATTTTATGCCTTTTGAATATTTAGAGTAGTTTGAATTTACTGAATATTTCATAGTGGAAAGACTGGGACTGTCAAATTCTTACTTCCACTACAAGAGGAATTAATTAAATTCATGCTATCAAGTGATGTGCTTTTTTTTCACATACAGAACAATCTTTACATGCATGAAGCTATTTTAAAAAAGAATATTACTGGGATAATATTCATAGCTGGATAAGAAGAAGCGTCCTTTGTAATTACTTGTGTTGCAAATGTATCTTGTGTTGCAAATGTGTTCTTCTTTTTTTCATTAATCACCAGAGCAGGAAAAAACCCACACTGAACAACACATTTTTATTCTGAGATAAAGTTATATTTGAGGAACCACTATTTTAATTTCAGGTTTTTTCCTGCCACATATAGCATTAACTACAAAACTGAAAACGTCTCCAAAAATTAACCTTCAAAACGTTCAAAAAAATTGAAAAGTAAAAATTACCATTCATGGAAAAATTGCTAAGTGAAAATTAAAATGTCTGCACTTTCTTGTATATCAGTTAAGACCATGTGACTTACATGAATGGGACTGCTTAGCATGTTGGGGAGTACCCACCAGAAAGAGTCAAATATTCCTTAGGTAAATAGTCACACAGACTTGTACACTGCGAAATCCCAAATGCTCTTAAAAGTTGTTGTGAGATGTTATCAAACAAGAGTCATTTACGTATGCCTTGAACCCAAGCTCAGTGGTCACAAAAGCCAAGCCACTGTCATTATGGAAATGACAGGTTTCCTACCCGACAGGTTTTTTTGTGCTACCACTATTGCTACAATTGGCAACAGATACAACTTTGCATGTCTCTAGTCCAAACTATGACTAATCAAAAATCAAGGGACAAGTATCATGAGTTACCTTTCTTATAACTTTATATATATTTTATAATTTTTTGCACCTACCACATTCATGTGTTTCTTGATTGTGAAACTTTTGTCATCCAGTAGTAAGAAGAAAAGGATGATAACGAAATTTTATTATTTCAGCCCATTTATTCCAAGAAATATAAAATACATCTTTTGTTTTGATAAATAGCAAGGTCAGTCAGTCACACAACAGTGACATGCCTGGGATCTCTCAGAGGATGCAGGGCAGCTCACTCGACTGAAGTGGTGGACAGACAGAAGTCCTGTGTGGGACAAATGGCAGGTGGGGGAGAGCCAGTGTGCCAGGGTCAGACTGATGAAGCTAACAATGTGGTGGGAACGAGGTACAGACCAGCCAGTTCAGGAAGTCTTTAAACTGTTTGAGAAGGTGTCTGTTGCAGAGCTATGACACCTCCTAGAAGGACAATTTGGCAGGACATCAGTAATCAAAACATCTACAGAGTTTTAGAGGGAATTTCCCAGAAAAGAAACTGGATGGGCTTAACATGAGTGACACGAAGCTGGACCTGCAGTTTGCCAACAAGGAGGCACAGGATGGGCATGTGGTAATCAATGGTATCCTTAGCTACAGTGATCATGAAGTAATGGCCTTTGAGCTCCTGAAAGGAATGAGAAAAGAGCACACAGAAACTGAGCTTCACAAGAACAGATTTTGGCTTATTCAGAAACTTGAAGACGGTATTCCAGTTTCTGAAGACAGTTCTGAATGACACACCAGGACAGTTTATCCCAGTATTCAGAAAATCAAAATTGTTTTGGCTAAGTAGGAAATTCTCAGCCCAGCTTCAAGGGAGAAAAGGCAGCAAAAAGGGGTGAAATAGGGACAGGTTACCAAAGAAGAATTCAAAAATCCTTGTGTGGTAGTGTGTTATTTGGTTATATTTGATTAAGTCTTTATTCAAATTGTTTGTAATGGTTCACTCTTGTATGCCCCTTGTTCTCTTCAAAGCCGTTCAGTCTTAAGTTGTGCCTTCCCCTTTCCCTATAAATCAACCCTTATACCTACCCCCTAATCCAGTTCTTTTTTTGTCAATCCTTGTAACCCTGCCCCTGATACCCATCCATCAATGTAGACCCTACCCCTTTATCCAGAATCTTCCCTGTCATTTATGGAACCCTTAACCTCCCACTTGTTGTGTGTGTACACTCGCCTCCGCTCATGTATTTTATTGGTTATGTGGTGATGCAAGTCCCACCTCATGCTGCACCCTGGAGCTAGCCCATTGGCTGTAAGGCTTTCTCCTCCCCAGAGCCAGCCCCTCTTTATAAGTTGTTGCAAGGCGTTGCATGGGTTCCTTCGCTCAGAGCTCTTTGTTTGGAGCTCTATCTTGTATGCTTCTTGTATGCTTCTTCGCCATACCTGTTCTTTCTCCCTCTGGGGTGAGGAATAATGCCCACCTGAGAACTGCAGGCAAGAGTCCCTCCCTCCTTCCTTCACGAGGATCCAGTCAGCGAGGATTTTACCCTGAGATTAGGGTGTGCTCTGCTCAGGCGCTCCTGGGAGGGTGCTGGCGTGCTGTGAACCGCCACCCTCTGCCTGCCAGTGGCGTGTGAGGCAGGGAGCGGCCACTCGTGACCCGCGCTGAGGGGAAAGGAGTCAACCTGGCCAGCTGGCCCCTTCTCCCGAAACTGAGGTGTGGCATCATCCCCACCCTTCGCAGATGCAGAAGATGGCTTCAGGAAAGTCAAACTCCGCTGAAATTGGAAGTATATCATAGGCAACAAGGACGTCCATTGCTACGTGAGTAGGGAAGAGCTAAGCAAAGGCAAAATGCTAATGCTGCTGCTGAATGAGGGCTGTTGGTTTAGTGACAGTGGAGAAGAGAGCATTGACGTATTCACTGCCTTCTTTGCCTCAGTCCTCACTGACAAGCTGTGACAGACCTTGTACTTAATTGACAGGGCTCAAAGAGGAGGAGATCTGCCAGGCAAGAGTGAGGGCTGACTCAAAGATTGCTTTGCATGACAGCCCCCCTCATGGGTCTCTGGGATCTGCTGGGCAGTATGTGGAGAGTTGAGGTAACAGGCCAATGTCCCTCCTGGGTCATTTTGTGTTAGATTTGAAGTGTCGTGGAGACTGAATAAAGTCCTTGGCAACTGGAGAAAGACAATTTTTACATTCATCTTCAAATCATAGGAAAAAAGTGGAACTGTGGGCCTCAGTTTCATCTCTGAGAAAGTAATGTTTTGTGCGTTACTAGGCGCAAGGGAGAAGGAGGAAATTTAGAATAGCGCAGATCAGCTATGGGCAAAATTGATCTGCCCATCCTGACTCTTTCAGTGATAAAATAAAAAAATGCGTTGATGTGGGTAGAATAGTGGGTCATTATTTACCATTATTTCCATACCCACTTTTTCTTATTGGCAATCTAAACTATAAACACTCAGTAGCAGAGAATTTCTAGCACTCTGTTCAATGAAGCAGAACACAAAACAAGTTTCCCTGAAGCCACACTGCCATATTTGCTTCTGCAAATGAATGGCTTCACAGAAAGTAAAAAACCAATGTCTGACTGCACCAGACACAGTGAATAATTGTACTATATGATTGTTTTGTTTACATTGTAAATTTCCTGCAATATATCAAAAGACATTTATCTACCTGAATTTCACTTTAGTGTTCGAGAGGCTATTCAACTCTAGTTTCAGTGACTTCAATGAACTATGTAATTTATTCTCATTTCGTACTTAAATCACAAATGATGAGGGGTCTTTGTTCAAAATTTATGTGAACCTTCTGTTCTTTACCTTTGCTATCACGTATTTAGGATGTTAAAGAAAGAGCATGGAGAATGAGGTCTTACTCATATGCTAGCAAAGGCCAAATTCAGTCACTTGATAATCATGTGCTAGCCCAACAGCAAAGATCAAAACCCACTGTATTATTACTTACAGCTCTAGGGATAGTAGCTTGGGATTTATTTTTTATTCAGTGAGAGGAAAACGTTTTAAAACATTCTTGTTTAGCCCACCAGTGGCCACCAAATTAGGAAAAATCTTTATTGCTCATCTGGTCTTTCAGGTATATTCTTGTTGTTACTAATGCTTTTTACATAAATGCTTTTTTAAGCTTTAAAACTTAAGGTCATATTATAGAAACAGAGCCAAAATACTTGAGTTCCTCGAAGCTTTAGCTAAGGCTCACCAAGTGTTTGTTGCCTGGGTTCATACAAGATATAAAGTTATGCAGTTGATTGTAATCTTCGATAACGTGTTTTCTTTCATACAGAAATAAACTTTACTAAGTTATTTTATTTTTTGTTTAATTTTCCACATTTAAAACAAGAGAAGATCAAGACAAACACCAGTGTACCGCATTCCTGTTTATTTAAATTCAGTGGTGATTATTAGTTCATAAAAACACAGTTCTGAAAATAATTAGTCTAGTGTTGTTACAGAAAAAAATCTGATAAATTTTTCAGCTTGTAATAACAGCTTTATAGCTTCAGTAACTATGTTTGTGAAGTTGGGTTTTATTTGGTTGTTAAATGTGACTGCTAAATTGACACACTACAACTCGAAGTGCACTGTGACTCTGTAGTATTGCACATTCAAACAAAAAAAAGGCCACTGTTACGTGAATTTAGGCATGTATTTAAAATACTCAGGATTCTCAGAGCAGTTACTGTGCAGTTCACTGGTCAAGTCGATAAAACAAAGAGAAATTCAAAGACAACCTAAAATGTTAATTAATCTGCTCTGGCAAATTTCTAAGAAGCTGTGGAAAGTGTGCCTTTCAAACTTAGTGTGCCTTTCACCCAGACGTTGAAGCACCATAGGCTGGCATGTCAGTGATCACATAATTACTAAAAAGAAGACACTTCCCTGGTTTCAGTGGAAGGCAACTAAAGGAATGGTTGGTTAGAAGCACAGAAAGATTGCATTATGTAGTTTCTGTCAGATGTCACATTTTCATTTAAGACAAATCTTACAGATCACTAACCTTCAGAAAATAAGTCTTAAAGTCACAAGCACAGGCATTAGAGCTCTCTAATATCTTAAAATATATTAAAAAAAGAAGTTAATTTCTTTCAGATGAAAACTAATGCACTTCACCATATAGTTCTGTCCTTAAGAAAACCTAAATAACCATTTCATATTCAAAAACACCTATCTGAACAGATTCTTAGGGTGTACAGATCTTACACCGATATTCTTTTCACACTTGGGAACATGGAAATTCATAATTTCTTGAAGTGTTTTATACACTTCAAGAAATATACACTTATGTGTTTTATACCCATAAGCAGTTGCCTCCCAGTAGTATATACTGTATAAAACCCCACGTAGCAACACAGATCTGTAGAAAGTTGCACTTTGACAGCAGTCTCTATTTGACAGCAGTCTTAATTTTCAATGTCATTATTTTTCAATATTATTTTATTGTAAGCAAATTGGACACACCTTCTTGCCACACATTTTTTTTCCTCACAATTTGCAGTACAGTTATGTCCCATACATGCATTAGAATAATATATAATACACAGAATTTCAGGGAATTTTTGAGTAAATGTTATGATAATGTAAATAATTATTCTTAATTTCCTTTTTCATTTTCAGTGAACTTACTTAGCATCTGCTTTTGTATCTGAACAGATTGTCCCACGAAGCTGCCTATCTGTGGATGGTAAGGAGTGGATTTCAAAAAGAATACTTTCAATATCCTGTATGCTTATTGTTAAACACATCTTTTCTCTTTTAAGGTTTTCAAGGGTCTGAAGAAGTCCACACTTTTTAAAATTTCTAAGTGTTTGATATTTGGAGCAGTATAATGTAGGGAAATAAATATTTGTATAATAAGCTAATCTACAGAACTGAGCATTTTTTTCATGGTCTCCCTGGTTCTTCTTGTATCTTAACATAGAAGAATGAGATCACATGTTCACAAGGGCATTTATTATATACACTAGAGTGACATCAGTATCCCTGATTTCTACCCAGTACAATTTCAGAAAGCTTTGTTCAAAGGAAAAATTAAAAGAGGAAAAAGTGCAATAATTCAGTCCTTTAGGAAATTTAGACTTTGTCATTTAAATTACAAAATAACAATGCTAATCAGGTTTGTGCTGTATTTGACAGGAAATTACAAACAGAAAGTGAGAGGCAGAGCCCACCAAAAGTGTGGGAGGATAGCCAGACTCTTCAGCACCAGGATACTCTTTCATTAAATGAAGAAACAGACAGATGAGGAAAACCTTGCAGTGCCTAACAAAAGTTAAATGCCAAGAGTTTTATTTGAAGTCAAAATATAACTGTCCAGATCAGTTAAGAAAGTTAAAAAAGCAGCAGTAACTTATTTCCTTCCTGTACTCCTTAGTCCCTCAATATAAGCTACAAATATGAGATATTTTACCCATCTGCTCTTTCAATTTTGACAATATACAAAAGATACATTACTACCACTTGAAAACAAAGTTCAACCCTGAGTGAAATCTGGAGTCATTTTAAAAGGCATTTTGTCCAAATGAATCCCCTCAATCCACTCGGCTTTGGAAATGCTATGTATTTATGTTTCGAGTCTATCCCTGAAACACTCCTGTGCCACTAGGACTATGCATGACCAACAGACTTTCCCTGACAATTAGTGAATATGGATGTCCTTTCTCTCACTGGATTTGTACTCTTTCACTACTAGTTATGGTCCTATAATTATACTCCTTATTGTAATTATAGTTTCAAAATAATAATTTAAAACTCTAATCAGATTTGCTTTCCCTTATGTTTGTGTCTCTTTAGTAGGAGTATGTTAGAAGGGATGATGTCTTTATATTTCAGTTTATACTCTTAAAAATAAATAATTTATCCCTTCAGAATTTCATGAAATATCAGAGGATGTCTTAATTCATGCTTCATCTCTTAATTGTGTTTTTGAGCTGAGAGCACACAGGACATACACTATTATCTCTCTGTAAACTATGTATCTGAGGCCATAAACATATGAGGTAAAAATATGAGTCATTTTTCAAGTGTTCTGAAAAAAACACCTTCTTCCTTATGGTGTACTTACTGATAGTGTTTTCTGACTATAAGTTTCTTTCAAATAAACCAACTATTCATTTGTATGTGCTTGACATTACTGTAAAGGCCATCAAATAGTAAACAGAAATGCATTGCCAGCTAATGCTTCTAAGTAAGACTTTTAATATGCTTGTGTTGATACTGAAATAATTTCCTAACAAATAAATAGCGTACTGATACTAGGAGTCCCTCCATTTTTCTTTTTGTTGGTTTTTTTATCTCTTTTTCCTGAAACAATGCAGAACATTCATTCTTCACTCTTCATCTCCATTCTTATCCCATCAGCTGTGACTGCTGTACATGCTTAGCTTCAAGACTCCTTTTTTACTTTCAGGATTATGGTATTAGTAATAAAATGTAAAGACATACTTCTAATCTTTTTTTGCACAAAGTCAAGGCCTAGAAATATGGTCAAAAAGATAGGAAAAGACAGGAAGACCCTCTTCTTGAATCAATCCTCTGAGACTCTTAAGTGCTTCTAGAACAAGAAGTTATGAGTACCTGAGTGTATTGTTACATTGTAACATCTTCAGAAAATAAGCATATTATTTGGATCCCATCTATCAGAAAGTTATTGTTGATTATTTACCTCCTGAAAACCATCAAAAATTAAGGGAACAAATCAACAAGAAACATCCAAACCTGAGTTTATTCTCAAATAGATTGCTTTTCCTGGCTTACTCTTCCTACAGGTAAATTTTGTGTTTCTTTCACGAGAAGTTTTGAATAGTTCATTAGATATTATACGTATGTACTGTGATCCATATACAGAGAGATTAAGACAAATGAACTCAATTAATTAATCTTCAGAGAAAATCTGTTTCTTACTAGTAGAATTCAAACACAGTGAAAGCTGTCATCAAACTATCATTCTCTTATGGACTGTCTTTTAATGGGAAATATTCAAAATTCCGTCCATCAGTCACTATTAATGCATCTCACATATTCATTGAACTATGTGGAAATATAAACAGAACTTATTTATCACACCTCCCAATAAACAGGTACTAGACTTTTACCCCGAGGAATCATGAAGGGTGTTTCATCTCCCACTGTAGAGCTAGCTAGAGTCTTTAGTAGAAGATAGTGCTGCTTTAATAGGAATTAAGCATTTCTTACAAAAAAAACTGATTAGTTGATCAGTTAACCCAAATACATAATCTGGTTCTTAAATATACATAAGGATTATGAAATATGTGTTATTATGTGGGAAAAAAAACCTGCCTGAAATGAACGGAAATCCTAATTTTGTTTAAATTTTGATGTTGCCTCTGAATATCTTTAACATCATCTTGCTAGAAAAACAAAGGAAACCTATGTAAGAACAGCTGAGTAATTTTTTCTTGATGTTTCTACAACTGCATTTGTTGATGTATCAGTAAATACTGAAAAAAAAAGCTTGCTTATATATGCACTTTCCAGTTCAGACACTTGGAAAAAAAACCCAAAATCCTTTGTATTGATGATGCTTTTGTTATTAAATTTGAGGTACCACTTGAGGACTCCTTTTTCCTACTTTCTTCCTTTTCTTTCTCTTCCTTCATTCCTTCCTGTACTACAGACCTTCTAGGTCCTATTGCAGATAGTCACAGAATCTTTTTAAAAATGTTTTACAGCTTAAAGATTCTGATTCCTGTGTTCATTAGCAAGCTTCAATTTTCAGCTACTTGCCACTAAAATCACTTAACTTTAAACTCAGTAGTAAGGGAAAATAAAGCTTTCTTTCTCTGCTTCTTGTTACAGCTGTGGTTATACTTTTGTTCTTGTACAAATATAACTTGAATAGTTTTTATTGCTTATCAATAAATCCTTTGTGCCTGACCTAAGCTGAGGATTTCAGAGGCTTAAAAAGTTCTTCACAAATGTACAGAAAAAATTAATTTAATTTGAAGCCAAAAAATTTACAAACATTTCTCTAACAGATATTGTTTGGCAAAATGTTATCTATAATGATGGACTTAATTAAATTGTTTGAGACTTTCTCTTGTGTAAACTATACAAAAAATGGAGTATTAATTTCTTTTAGGTAAATTAGAGACTTAAATAAAGACTTGAGTCTTTAAAGAAGGCTCCAGTAACTTTACCAAGTGTCTGCAAATAAAAATATTCCTGGGATGTCATCAAATCCCAATAGAGTTTTCACCATGAGTTCTGTATGTTAATGTGTATCAAGATAAGTAAATGACTCTCTGAACTAACATGCCGCTTCCCTTTGCCTTTTGTTTGAGATCACTATTTCAGTGCTCTAAGCTACAGTCTCATATACTCAGTATATTACTTCCCTCTACTTCAGAGAAAGTGCTTTGGACTTTTTGGGACGCTTTCTGAAAATGTATTTACTTGTGGTAGAATAAATCAATTAAAATTTCCTGTCTTTTTACAGAGATGAAAAAAATCCTGGCAGTACAGGGGGAAATTCTCATTTTACCAGGAGTAAAGAACTCCTGGAAGTTTCTGGAAAGAGAAATGGTCTTAGATATTTCGCATATTTCATAAAGAAGTATTTAAAAAGTGGTTGGAATCTGTTCAAATGAGATATTCAGCTGGAATCTTTTGAAATGTGAGGCAAGGTGAAGAAAAAATGTCCCCACTTTGGCCTCTGATTAGAATAATTACTCTTGCTGCAGATTGCCACTTCTCAGAAGGACCTTACAAGTGCTAGGGTAAGCCTATGCTTGAACTATGGGTGGTTTATCTTTGCTTGTTTCATAGCTGGTAGATAATACTCAACCTGTTTTTAAATCCTTACAATGACAGGGTGTGAACACACTCAATTTTTTTCCATTCCGAAAATACTCCATTTAGAAGATACTCCTTAGAAGGCATAGTCCCTTAGCTTACTACTTTTTCCCTGTGTCAGTAGATTTAGATGATTAGTTGATCATCATCCTCTTTAAAAAAAAATTCTGTAATTGAAGATTGTGACGCTTCTTACACAATTTTTTTGCACAAGGTAATAACTCTGAATTTTCTCTTATTTTTTGCATACACTGTTATAAAACCACTTATATTTGTCTGTCCTCTTTGGAGCGTAACTCTGTATTAATCTGTGTGGCCTATATTGTGTATACTGCACCAGGTGATAAACATCATGACTGTCAGCACAAGGAGAATAACTACCTCTTCCATCTTAGCACTTCTGTAATGAAAAATTGATTCCCAGTAGCCTGTCTTTTAACATCATCTTGTTGTCAATCTACATTCAGCCTTTACCACAGTGCAAAAAATGCCTACATTATTTCTGTAATACTGCTTTATAAGCAGTTACTTTTCAAGTGGAATTTTTTTCTCCCTAAATCTAACACATTATTCTTGTCTCTTTTGAATTTTATTTCTCTTACTTTAGTTTATTTATCAAAATCAATTAATTTCACTTTTAGTTCTGTACTATAAAGGACCTGCTGTCTCACAGTCCTGAATGTCATGTGTAAACTTTCACTGATTTATAATTACTCAATCAATCATATGTTTAGCTTAAATAAAAAATAATACTGAGAAAAGTACAAAATAAAATAAAGAAAAATTCTTACCCAATCATGTTTGAAACCAAGCAACAATCTTCTGAAGTTTTAACCAGCTGTGACTTTTCTTAAAGTGGTAATATCTAAGCCATAATTCCTTAGTTTACTTATAAAAGGCGTGGTGCATTCAAAAATTAAATAGAGACAGACAACAGCATTTCTGCTGACTATTCCTTATCCACAAAGCCAATACACAGAAGGAAAAGAAAATGAAATTGGTTTGACACCATTTGTTCTTCACAAATTATTGCTGACCATACCTTATCACCTGATTATCCTCCAAGAACTTGCAAATTGATCAACAATTTATTCCAGTACTTCCCAGTATTGAAGTCAGGCTGAACAGTTTACAGCTCCCTAGGTATTGCTTATCCCCTTTTTTTAATGATAGGCACTGCATTTGACCTTCCCTGCTCTTCTGAGGCCTCGACACCACCCACAGCTTTCTAGAGATATTTGGTAATGGTTCATAGATTGCTTCAGCTAGCCATTGAACATTCAGAGGCAAATTTCCCAAAACCCTGTGAATTGCAATATATGTAACTTACTTGAATATTACTTAGTCCAAGCTTCCATTATTCTTCTGTTTCCATACTCTTGAAATTAGTTGAGCCGTGCATATTACTTCAGTTAACTTTTAGAAGACAAAAGATATGTTGTTCTTTTCAACAGTAACATTTATTTGTCCAACATACCAGCTGATAATTAGAGTTATATCTTTTTTTTATACCTTTAATCTATTTGCAGCTTTTGAAATAAAAAAATCAGTTTGTTTCCATAAGCAGCAAATGTCTGACAGGCGCTTATAAGCACTTAGGTACTGAAAACTGAGCCAGTGATAAGAACATAATTCAAAAGTTGCTCAACAGCAAAAAATGTGTATTCTATTAATATTATGAAGTTTTTGTATAAATTTAAAATTACATTTTATACTGCTTATTTTTTAATTTTCTTTTTTCTGTTCAACTTAAATGAGTCTCTACTTCAGGCATCCCTTTTGTATAGAAATTTAATTGTACAAGAAAAAATTTTCAATTTCAATATGATATGATTTGTAACTAAAACACTTAATTTTTGTTTTTGAACAGGGTACCTTGTCTCATTAATAGAAAAAATACTACTTACTGTTGTGTAATTATGTTGGTTGATAACATTTTGATACTATTAGGAAAATAATTTGCTTTTGTTTCACATTTTAAGTGTGAGTGCCCCAATATTTAATACTAAAAATTCTGGATTTCGTACTTGGAAGACATATTCAATTTGAGACATTGACCTTTCATATCTATGAAGCAGAACCTAACAACCTAGAAAAGATTTCTGAGCATTGGCACATGTAGTAGTACTGACTCTAGTTTTAAAGTCTGCTGGAAAGTATTTGTCTTAGAAAATAAGTGGCATTCATAGAAAGGGAAACTCAATCTGTTGAACCATAGCTTGCGCCCCACAAGGCTGTTTATAATGCAGTAGGAACAGCTTTACTGCACTACTTGTTATGAACAATGTTAGATATTTTTGCGTAATGTCAGAAAATGCTCACTAGTTAATTAGGCACAGATAGACCTATCACGCTCTCATGTAATCTCTCCCCAGAGAAGGAGGCCCCCTGAATTCTCTGCATTACTCAAGAAAAGTAAGTGCAACTAGAAGAGGAACAAAGTGGTATAAAAGGTCCTCAGCTGGCCCAGTAAAGTCTGACAATATAATCCATTGAAGGATCTTGACATATGTTTCATATGTTGAACTAAGTCACTGTTAGGAAGCTGGCATTAAGCACTGAAATATATAAGAAAAAAAAATTCCATAAAAATGACCACTTTTAGGCAAATCTTGATTTGTTTTATAAGCACTCATCCACTGTATCACCTTTCCACTTATATTATTGTATCACTTTTCCACTTGTATTATTGCTTAGATAGATTGTTTTATGCTGATTACTGCCTTAGAGAGACCTAAAATTACTTTGCATGAACATAAATACTGGCAAAGCATTAACAGATGAGTCCATTTAATTTCTCACATTTACATCCACATATGTGAAAGCAATAATTTTCTTCTCATGTCCAGAAAATTTTGATACAGATTTACAATCCTGGTTGCTATTACCCAGCTACTACCAAAAATCACAGAATTGTTAGGGTTGGAAAGGACCTCTGGAGATAATCCAGTCCAACCCCCATGCCAAGACAGGATTACCTGGAGGAAGTGACACAGGAACGTGTCCAGGTGGGCTTTGAATGTCTCCAGACAGGGTGAGTCCATGACTTTGCCCAGCAGCCTGTGCCAGTGCTCTACCACCCTCCATGTAAAGAAATTCTTCCTCTTGTTGAGGTGGAACTTCTTATGCCTTATTTTATGGCCATTGCTCCTTGTCCTGTCACTGGGCACCACTGGAAAGAGTCTGGCACCATCCTCCTGACGCCCACCTTTGAGATATTTCTGTGTGTTGATGAGATCCCCTCTGTCTTCTCTTCTCCAGACCAAACAATCCCAGCTCCCAGAGTGTCTCCTGATGAGAGAGAAGCTCCAGACGCCTGATCATCCTTGTGGCTCTCCACTGGACCCTCTCCAGCAGCTCCTTGTCTCCCTTGTGCTGAGGAGCCCAGAACTGGACACAGCACTCCAGGAATGGCCTCACCAGGGCTGAGTGGAGGGGGAGGATCACCTCCCTGCCCTGCTGGCCACACTCTTGCCAATGCAGCCCAGGATGACATTGGCCCTCCTGGCCACAGGGGCACTGGTGGCTCACGGGCAGCTTGTGATGCACCAGGAGTCCCAGGTCCTTTTGCACAGAGCTGCTCTGTAGGAGCAACCCCTGGCTGTTGCAGTTGAGGCGGTCAGGACACAAAGCAGAGACTACAAGCAGTCTCAGTTGGCAACACTTTATTAGTGAACATGGTTGATCTTTTATACACTTTCTAATTGTTTACTCTTTTTCTACTTTAACTATTGGCTACAATAAGTCAATACTATGCTATTGGTGAAAAGTTATAGTGACTTCACTTAACTTTCTAAAAATGTTTTGTCTAGCTGCAAAGTGCTCTTAGCTTTCTTCCGTCGATCTCCTTGGTTACAGCTTTAGCAAAAGCTCCTTGTCAGCTTCTTCTTCTCAACTTCTTCTCGCTCCTTTAGCTAACAAGCCCACTATTAGTCCCTTCTACACCTGGCCTTTGCTGGTGCTTGGGGCTGTTCCTGCCCAGATACAGAACCCAGCACTTGTCCTTGCTGAACGTCATCAGATTTCTCGCTATCCAACTCCACAGCCTTTCAAGGTCCCACTGAATTGGCAGCACTACCTTCAGGTGATGTTACGGCTAAAAACATTCTTGTAGTGAAATTCTATGCTGTGAGATAAAACAGATCTTAATGTACTTTCTTACAAGAGGTGGTCAGACCATGACGGACCTGGAGCTCTTGTGAAATTCTAGCAGAAATTTTTAGTATATACGTTACCTTCTGACATCAAAATTTGTTTTCTTCTATTTTAGTTCTTTGCAGCCTTACATTTAAAACATCTGTATCTTAAAAGATATTGAAAACTCTTCTAAATGTCTTTTCTGTCATTCTATCAAGGTAATGAAATTATCTTAAATAAATTTAGAGAAAGTTTATTTACATAAATGTGAATATTTTTTTCAGTCAGTTCTTTAAAAGTAATATTTTAAGTAGTATCTGTTATTATTTACTGTGATGATGTAAATATCACAGAGCTGAAGAGTTTCAAGTTTTGAACTGTCATGCTTTGGTTTGGTCTAGAGAGTGACCTTTTTTTAAAGGGGGCATAAATATTTTTAGGAAGGAACATTGCTCTGTTTTCTGAATTTCCTAAGAACCTGTATTGAGCTGACCCTGGCTGGATGCCAGGCATCCACCAAAGCCTTTCTATCACTCCTCTCTGCAGCTGTTTAGGGGAGAGAAAATATATGAAGGATTCATGAGTTAAGATAAAAACCAGATGAGATCAGTCATCAAATGCTGTCATGGGCAAAAAAAACTAGACTTAAAGATACTAATTGAATTTGTTAATAAGAAAATCAGAGCAAGATAATAAGTAAAAATAGATCTTCAAAACACTTTCTTCTCTTTCAGCTCTACCTCCTCTAAGTCGGCAGCACAGAGAGATAGGGAAGAGGGGTTATGATCAGTTCATCACATGTTTTTGCTCCCATTGCCTGGGGAGAGGAGCCCTTCCCATGGGACACAGTTCTCCATGAACTTCTCCGGTGTGAGTCCATCCCATGAGCAACAGTGTTGCCCAGACTGCTGCAGAGGGCTGCTCCTTCACAGGGTGCAGTCCTTCAAGGACAAGCTGCTGTAGTGAGGACTCCTCTCGCCGCATGCCTCCCATGGGGTCACTGCCTCCTTTCAGGCATCCCCCTGCTCAGAGGTGTGGGTCTCCTCTGTGGCTGCAGGTGGATCTCTGCATCTCCATGGGCTGCCGGGGCACAGCTGCCCCACCATGGGCTGCGCCACAGCCTGCAGGGGAATCTCTGCTCCACGACTCTCCTTCTCATTGACCTTGGTGTCTGCAGGGCTGTTTCTCTCACATATTCTGACCTCCTCTTCTCTGGCCTCAATTACAACTGTGCAACATTTTGTTTTTTCTTCTTCTTAAATATGTTATCACAGAAGCATTATCATCATTTCAAATTGTCCCAGCCTTGACCAGTGGCACATCTGTTTATGGGGCTGCCGGAGATTTGCTGTGGCAGACATAGAGGAAGCTTCTAGCGGCTTCTTAAAGAAGCCACCCCTGCAGCCCCTCCTGCTACCAAAGCTTGACTATACAAATCCCATATAGAGTCAAGTATCTACATGAAAGCCTTTAAAAAGCCTATTGGAAGTTTTCTCTAGAAAAGTTTTTGTGGATTTGTTTTTTCTGTTAGTTTTCATTCTGCTTACTACTAGTGATTAGAACTGAATCCAGATTTGATTCAGTTCCCATATTAAGTAACACTCAAAAGTTAAGGACTTAAATGTACTGATTTCATTTACACATGCTGTTTCCCTTCTTCCAGTCTTTTCCTTTCCAATATTTTAGCCACAGAAAAACTCATAACTAGCCTTCCTTAATTCCTTGCATCCTGCCTTCCTGTCTGGTTGTTTCCTGCCTGCCTTCCTGCCTTCTTTCCTCTCCAAGTAGTTTCTAAAAAGAATATGTCTACTTTGACTTTATTTTTTCTGAAATGCATTATAGTATGAGTATAGACTCAATATATATCATTACTATCTTAAATCATAATTATCTTAAATAATTCCTCCTATTGCTTTGAGTTAATTAAAGAAAAAGCTGTGGTTTTGCAGGTTGCTTTAATGCAACAGCAGCCCTGAAAGTAAACAAACATAGAAAACTCAGCCAAGGAGGAAGTGGACAGTGTAGTACATATTTAACTGAGGGATACAAGACTGGCATGGAGGGTTCCAGAAGTAAGGGTGGGGTTACAATGACAGACAGGGGACGAGGGCAGGGTTACAGTGATGGATGTGGAAGGGCCTGGAGTAAAGGGCAGGTCTGTGGGGAGATGGACAAGGGAGGTGGGAGGATACAACTTGGGGCCAAACCATTTTGGCATGGGGGTAACAGAACAATCCATTAAAAATTTGCAAAAGAAAAGCACACCACCACAGAGTTGTGCACAAGTTTTCTGTAGGTATTTTAGAGCTACCCATTCTGTCTTCTTTGTAGGAACTAAGGTAGCAAGTCACAGGAACAGTTACAACCAAAGATACTATCATATAGCTGCAGCGTATGTGCAAATCAGAAATCTTTTTGTGCCTTCTAAAAGTGCCTGTGGAAGAAAGTTGTACAATTCTGTCAATCAGCTGGGGAAAAAATTCATTTGGGATAGTTCATTATATAGAAAAAATTGCATGTATTTAATTTGTCTTGTGGAAGAATAGTAAACAAATATTTAAAACAGGAAGAATTCCAGTCATTATTACTATGGGAAATAACAGCTAGTTGCCCTGATTATAAAAGGACAATTTACACCAGGTATTTAAAAATATAATAAATATATAGAGAGCATCTAAATTATATATGAGATTCCAAATTTAAATATTCATACTGGAATATACTTGGGTAGAATCTTAGCCAACCCACTACTCCTGACTATGGTGCCTGCTCTGCTCTGTTCACAAACATTTTTAACTTAATGAATTGTCAAAGCAAGCAACAGAAAAATCCAGGACTCAAGATAATGTTTAGAGTAAAATATATCCCATTCACAGTCAGTCATTGTAGTTTTTATATTTTACTGAGTTTGCTTGCTGGTTCTGGCAGCAGGAAAGGACTGCAAGAGATGCTTCTGTGAGAAGACACCAGCAGCTGCCCCCAGGCTACACAGAGCTACTGCCAGCCAGCTCTAAGGCTGTCCCACTGTTGGCCAAAACTGAACCCCTCAGTGAGGTTTGTAGTTACTCTGTAATAATATATTTAAGAAAGTATAAAAAATCAGCTGTGAAGCCACAGTTGGGAGAAAAGAGTGAAAATATATCAAAGAAATGGCCCTCTAGACACCAAGGTCAGTGGAAAAGGAGGGGAAGGAGGTGCTCTAGGCACCACAGTAGAAATTCTCCTGGAGTACATGGAAGTGTCTGCTACAGCACGGTATGTCCTGAAGAAAACTGGAGCCTGGGGGAGCCCACGCAGGGACAGGTGCCTGACCAGAGCTGCAGCCCATGGAGGGGAGCACCTCTTGATTCAGGGATACTGTGAGGAGTAATGATGTTATGGGAGATTGATATGGAAGCAGTGTGTTCCTGAGACTGCACCCTTTGAAAAGAATCCATGCTGAAGCAGTTCTTGAAGAACTGTAGTTCCCAGAAAAGACCCACATACGAAAAGTTTATGAAGAGAGGGGCTTGGGGAGGGGTTTGGGGCTCAAGCAGAGAAAGAGAGTCAGAAGGAGAAAAAGACAGAGATGAAGGGCTATGAACTGATACCAACCCAAATTTCCCAACCTTTTGGGATGCTCAAGTAGGGAGCAAAGGGTAGAAGAGTTAGAAGTGAAACTAAGTGAGCTCTGAGAAGGGAGGAGTTGGGAAAAGATGTTTTTACTTCTGTTCTTATTTCTCACCTTCCTCCTCTACTACAGTAAATTTGTGATAAATTAAATTCATTTCCTCTAGCCAAATCTGTTTTGCTCATGACCCTGAGATTAGCTCAGTTGGTTAATGCATGCTGCTAACATCACCAAGGTTGCTAGTTCAATCACCATATGGGCCATTCACTTATGATTTGGTCTTGGTTATCCTTGTGGGTTTTTTCCAGCTTAGAATATTTTGTGATTCTGTGTAATCATGAGTTGTCTTCTTTCCTTATCTCTACTCATGATCTTTTAATTGTGTTTTCTCCCACTGTCCTTTGGATGAGGTGAATGGTTTGTTTGGCATCTGGTGTCCAGTGAAGATTAACCCACCACACAGACACAAACCAGCTTTCAGGTCTTCTTCAGTGCTTATGACAGACTTGCAGCCCTGTTGTAAGTGCAGCACTATGAGGTCTGGAGTTCTGGAAAGACATATTTCAAAATTCACCTGGGATTCGAGCTCTGTACTTATAACTGTGAAACAAACTGTAAAAATTTCATTCCATCTGCTCTCTCTTTCCTTTGCAAGTGATACTCATGTTGGTCAAGCAAAAAAGTGTTGTGGTAGGTCCATCGTATTATATTATAAATATTCCCAAACATTTGTTAAAGGTATATATTGTACCCAAAATGATCTCTGAAGTAAGTGAAAAAGAAAAGGGAGGAGACAGATGGCACAGATTGTAGAAGGAAAGCTGAGAAATCATACATATATTCTACAATTTAGTGGAAAACACAATGCAAAATTCTTCCTTGAAATTTGTAAGTGAAATAAACTAGTAGGATATGAGAGAGGGCAAAGACAGCTCATGGAGTGCAATGCAATAAATCATCATTTGCTGATCCAATAGAAGTACATGGGAGCAATTACACTTTGGCAGCTATTTTATTTTTCCCTTATGGAGTTTCAGACTTGTACACTAAGATAGCTTTCATGTGATTAAAACTTGCAACATGTTTAATTTCCTTCAAAAGAACAATCACTTTAAAAGGGAGAGAGAGGGAGTGAAAGAGACCCACAAGAGAGTGAAATCATGCTGGGGGTGGAAAAGGGGCAGTAATTTTGCCCAGATAATGTTGTCATACTTTGTAAAGCCTTTAATGCTGGAATTTATTTATTAATGATGCATGGGTTATTACCCACCATCTGTCTTGTGTTAGCAGTGGGCTGTTTCAGATTATGGTAATGTGTTTCTGATTTGAGTCGTGTTGAAAGCCAGAACAAGGCATCTCATGTGCAGTCCTCTTTGAGGCCTGCTGTTTTCAATTCCTCTTCACAGAATGGGCTTTTATTTGATTTGTTATGGGGATTTTTTCTTCTGTTGCCAAAACAGCTGCAAGCCTGGAAGGGAATGAGACACAAGGCCACAGCAAACTTGTTAGCTCATAAGAGAAACAGAATGTTCCAGGAACAAAAAGGGGAACTGAAGGAAAAGGGAGAGAGAAAAAAAGATGAGGGGAAGAGAGATGGTAGGAAGGGACAGCAGAAAAGCGGTAAGTGAAAGGATAAAGAGCTCCAATGATTTTTAGTTGGTTTTTCATATCAAGATCACATCAAAAAATGTTTCCTGTTCTAAGGGTCATGCAGCAAACTGTTTCATGTTTAATATCTTAGTTTACACAGAACCTCTTTATTTCTTTTTTTCCTCCGTTTTTCAGAGAATTCAACTGCTTTTATGCTAGTGCAAAGCAGGAAATAAAACATTTATCCCCAATGAGCTTGCATCAAAAAGCTAAAAAATTCCAAAGCTAAAACCCTGGTCTGTTCATGTTTCTGATGTGGCATGCAGTGTGCCCATGGTAAAGAAATATAAAGACAAGGAGAAAAAACCAGCAACTTCCTTGCTGAGAATCCTCATATTTAGGTCTCTGCCAGTCAGAATGTTGAGCTGTATTTTTGAAATTAATTAAGCAAGTAGACAATTTCTCTCCATAAAAGTTGATTACTCTTCACAACACTTGCACTATAGATTTCTGATCCCTGGTGCATTTGTGATACATGTTTAATTTAGGGAACATTTTTGGAAAATAGTACGTGTTGTATAAATAAACAGGTTTAAGTTAAGCCTTATGCAATAGTTCACAGAAGTGTGTTGGTAAGGAAAAGTTGAACATTCCACATGCCGAAATGAAGTTCTTTTATGTTACATATTAGAACAATATGCCATCTCATTTTCAGACCACAACATATGCTTGTTTCACATGCTGTCATACACAGGATAGCACTTAATTTCTATGTAGAAAGTATCTTTTTTTACCGATGGAGAAACTAGATAAACATTTCTTATTCTTTCCATCAGACTGATGCTCTCACCAGCAGTCTTTTTTCTGTCAATTTTGACCATACATATTTCCATTAAAATTCAGTAATGGTTTCAATTTTTTTCATGTAAATAATAGGAAAAAAAAACCAGTTTGGGTTTTGTTGTTGTTGTTTGGTTGAGGCTTTCTTGCTCGCTTACTTGGTTGGTTGGTTGGTTGGTTGGTTGGTTGGTTGGTTGGTTGGTTGGTTGATTGGTTGGTTTGTTGAATGGGTTTGGGGCAAGGGTTGTTTTTTCTTATGTTTGTTTCGGGATTTTGGGGGATTTTTGGTGCGGACGGACAGACAGACGGACTACACTGCTACAGATGGATTGTACACTGTTAAGAAAGTGTGTAGGAAACTTCTATGCAGTGGAATTTCTGGCCTAAACCCAGTACTCTCATATTTTTTGCAAAGTATGCTGAATTTGTTAAAGTCACAATGCCACTCACAGCCACTTACTGAACCTTGGCTAAATTACTGCAAATCAATTTCTGGCCTGTTCCAGAAAGTTCAGTTCTGTAGTCCAATTGAAGTGGTAGCTGGGTGTCAAAGTATACCACAAGCAGCTCAGAAAGTCTCCAGAAAACTATCTACAAAGTAGGCACTTTGCACTTAATTATTTTCTTTAGAGTTGTTCAAAATAAATTGACAATGAAGTGCTTTTCTTTTTTTCTTTTTTTTTTTTTTAGGAGTTCTACTTCCCCTTGCTTGATTTTTACGAAGAAAGATCTATGAAATGGTATCTTAAAATGAAAATGAAATAGTATCTTATAATGAAATTATCTATGAAATGGTATCTTAAAATGAAAGGTCATCTTAAAGCTGATTTTTTGTTGAGTTTCTGTGTCATTTCTTAGTGCAATGAATTAGGTTGAAATACTACTCTTTAAAAGTCCTTTTAGAATGCACAATTATGTGATTGGACTTCCTTTTTTTGGCAGAGCTCAACTGCTAGGAACAACTGCTAAGCACTTGCTAACACTCTTCAGTAGAAACCTCTGTTTCTGAAAACAAACATAATGGTGTCACAGTGACTGACATTTCCAACTTAAATTTGCCATGAATGATCTAATCTGTTTTATCAGGCCTCTTTTATTTTAACAATAGGAAAATAAATGTATTCATTGGGGGAAAAATTGAGTGAATATTTTTTATATTGAGAATACAAAAGAAGGCAAATGTGGCTCTAAAGGGAAATTTAAATCTGAAGAGAATATTTGCCTTTTAGATGACTTTTTGGAATAGATAGGAACTTAGATACCTCAAAAAACCCTCAAACCCTCCACCTTATTTGTATGTGAGAAACAAAACCATCAAAAAAGCACAGACAGTGGTGACAAAGCACATAGAAAGACACAAATTGAATTATCCAAAATTGAAATCTATAAAGAACATTGTAAATTACAATCTCTTTCTACACCACAAACACTAACAGCATTTGATCACAGCACATATGTGTTCTTATAATAGTCTATCCTTTGGAGTGAGATAATCCAATTCAATTTTTCTTGTGCAGTTCAAGTAAATATGAAAGAGAAGCCAAATGTGCCTATGTAAATCTCAAGAATTTCATATGTTCCCTCACACTTCTTTAGTGTGTACGATGAATATTACTTAAGTGTTTATTTTCATGTGTATTCTTACTACATGGAGCTTCAGAGAAATTGATATACGTGAGTTCTGCTGACAGACAACAGTTATTATCTGTTAGGAATTAAAGAAGATTAGAAGACAAATACTTTAAAGCGAATGCCTGTTTTGTACCAACATTGCTAAACATGGTCTTTCACCTGTTACTAATTTTCTTCATAGTATCAAAGGTTTTTGCTTGTTTGAACACAAGGGGAAACCAGCTATACCAAGTTGTTTACACAGAGCAAACAAGGGCACAAACAGAGAACGATGTGCATGTTAATTAGCTATGGGCTTCAGAGAGATAAAAACTCAATGTGCTCTCTGGAGTTGTTTCTCCACTGCCTGTCTCAAAGCTCAGAGAATCCCACTAATGATTTTTAATGATTATTTAGTCGATGAACTAGATATGTTCTTTTTGATTTTATTCTCATAATACAGTCTTCTTTTCATCATTGTGTTGCTTGCAAACACTCTTAAACACTTTGTTGCTTTTTGAAAGTTTCCAATGGGATTAAAAATGAAGCACATACAATGGTTGCTAACCTAATCAATGCTCCAGGCTTAAGAGCAGCCCTCTGCAATTCATACATGTCTAGCAATACATGAGGTCAAAACACAATCTAATGTGAAAATCATAGTTCTAACAGTAGCCAAGAGGAAATTTAAAAAAAAAAAAACTTCATGAATAAAAAAAGGATGTCATGATTACTGTCACTGGTTTGTTTTCTGACAATCTGAACTGTTAATCTTTCTGAGATAATGGTTATTTAGAAATATTTGGATAAATAGCCTTCATGTGGTAGTTTTATTCCATGGCTTACCTGCTCCTTACTTGAATTATTTGTGTTTCTGATCTTCAGAAAATCTTGTTCTCTTCAGTTCCACAATTCAGTTATATGTGCCAAAGAAAATGTACTTAGATTTGAAAACTGATGTTTGTTAATTTTGATAGAGTTTTTTTCTACTTATTTTACAAGTAACAATGTGCAAGCATTCCCTAGTTATGTTCATCATACCACACATGTACCTTTTCTGTATGTCAAGTTAATCAGCCATTCTTTCACTCTGAGTTCTAATCAAAACAAACTCCATGCACCGAAGATGGCAGAGTGTGTATTTACGAAGAACTGTCTGTGGATCAGACATCCACAATCCAACATGTGATTGGGTCATACTCCTAAACATAATCCAAAACCTGTAGGGGTAGAAAAAAAAGGTATCAGATAAGATTCTGCTTTGAATAGAAATTAAATCATATTTGCATTTGAAGATTGTAAATGATATTTACATAATCTTTAAGTATTCAAATATTAAAGAAACTGTAATAAAAGTCATCAAGTACTTTAACCTATTATTTTAATAAGTCATAAGCCTGCCCTCCTTTTGTTACTGCAAGTTTTTCAGAATCACAGTGGAAGTAAGTTCCTTTGCACTCAGAATAATACACAATATTTATATATAAATACAATAATAAATTTACTGGAATCAGTAAAAAAAAAACCAAAACAACAAGCCACCAAAAAGCCAATCCACAAAAACAAAGAAGGAGCAAACCAAAAATAATGAGGAAATATTTAAAACATATATTTCAAACATGACCAAAACTTGTGACTATAAAAGAGCTCCCACTTCTAGTCATCTCCTGGTCACTGGGGAAGAAAACAAGGAGATTTGTGGTCCTAATGATACAGACAGGTCTAAATTAAAGGAATAAAAAGACATAATTGTGGAAGCAATCATCACTGGAAAAAGAAAAATGGGGAGTCTTTCATAACTTCATGGCTTAAACCTCTTACACTCCACAAACAACACAAAATACATGTTCAGCCTTCTAGCATTTGCCATTTTGCTCAAAAATGTGAAAACTACTCTATAATTTTTCTTAGCTCAAGTACATATCTTGTCATGACTAACTTTAGCTATATCTTTTTCGTTCTGTTGTGCCCCTGATCAAAATATGATGTAGACTTCTAGCCTTATCTTTGTAAGAAGAAATTTTTGTTCTGAATTTTTATTCTTTTCTAAAGGTTTCAGCCAGTCCAACATACTGATCAGTACTCAGATCATAAAAGGAGAAGGTAAATGACAAAAATAAACTTTTTCTTACACCCATTAAGAAAAAGAGATAAGATCTACAAAAACATACAAATAATTGATTAGAAATGTGCATGCAAAGCATCCTGGAATTCAGTTACATGATGAGTGAATGACTATATTAGTAGGCTAATTATAACACTTCAATTAAACAAAATTATAAATTTGAATGCCTTCCAAACTCTGGTGTGTGGATTGAGACCAGAAGAGGTAATTATATACAGCACACATACTTTACAGCTTATTTTGACAGACTGTAAAGCAGGAAATTTTAAAACAATGACTTTACACTCAAACTAATAAGTTTTAATGGCTCTGCAGGCTACAATCTCTGTAAAGTAACTTTTCTGTTGCTGAGTACAAGGTCAATATATTTGCCATCTTCCTTTCACTTCAAGCGGTATGTACCAGTGTATGCCATAATTTCTCCAAGACTTGTCATGTGGTATCATGTGGTTATGTGAAAAAGATTCTTTTCTTCTTAACTATTGGATTGGCATATCCTGTCCCTCCTCACCCCACCCCCAGCATGTGAATGGCAATTTTTTAATATGGAAAATGTAGCTCTGTTGTGCACATGTGAATCTTTCCTTCTCTATCCTAAGTTCCACACTGAGTAACAATACAGACAAAACCTCTGAAATCCGGGTGACAAAGTTGTGCTTTGAAAGACAAACAGAGGTGCCCTTTATTATTGTTGGAAAATGCATGATAATATAGAAAACCACAGCAGGACAAATTCTTCCTTCGTAGGCATATACAGAACTTTCACTGACGTCAAGAGGTTTTCTAGCATTATATATCTAATGGAAAAAATATGGCCCATTGTGTCAGCTACACTGCACTGAAATTCAGACTGACTTAGTCCTGATGACACATCCCAATGCAATTTTCACCTTTTTTAATTACTCATTTCTATGTCATTAGTAGATACTTTCACCTGTGTGCCACTATGTTTATATTAAATGTGAACCACATGCATAAAATGAAATTTAAATGCAATAAAAACTAAAAATTACAAATTCTATGTTTGTGAGTTTCTGTTGTGGATGAAAAAATGATTTTGTGTACCTGAATTCCTTTCAACATCTAATTTTCCTCCAGATTTCCATTGACTTGCTCATATCAAACTTAGTTTTGTAAATCCTATTTTTGAGCGTAATTTTGTCCTGATAATGAGCTTAGCATGGTTATAGCATGCTGTTTTTCCATCAATATAAAGTCAGATAAAAGCCATCAACTTCCCCTACAAACCTTGCCTTTCATCACACTAAAAAAATGTTCACATTACAATCCATAGATGCCTGAGCATTCACTAAGTGTTTTTAACCATTCTCCAAAAGGTGCCTTTAGGAAAGCACCATTCACAAGCTGTGGAATCTGCTTCTCTACTGAAAATATGTCCGCACAGTGTGAGGGAGATGAATTGTCATTGTCGTAAAGTGTCAAGGATACTGTTCTGTTTGCTCTACACACTCTTTGGATAGGAGAGCTAAACTTTTACCTTTAGGTAGGGATTGCATGAACAGCTGTGCATATCAGATTTCCTTTGCGCATCTACTCAATATCCATAAAATGGGAATAAATGTTTTTTGGGGATTGTTGACATGGAGCCATGGGGAGAAATGTTGGTTTTGGTTTGGAGAGTTTTTTTGGTTGTTTTGTTTGACATTTGACGTTTTCCCTATTTATTTATTTATTTATTAGTATTCTTTATTTAAAGACAGAATATCTATTGTGTAATTTGTGCCATTAATTTCTGTCAGGATGTTGGTCAGCTCTCTAAAAATATCTCACATAGGAATCAGAGGAGATAAAAGTAGAACATCAAGCAGTCAGGGAACAAATATGTGCAATCTACCATATTATATTTATTAGGCCCAACGGTGGGAAAGGACCAATGGTTTACTGACTGGGTAGCACACCTCCTCTCACATTAAAGGCTCACCTCTCACACATTAAAGGCTGTAAAAGCCTTTCACTAAGGCCGAATTGCTAATTACTTGGAGATCTAGCAGAAACCAACTATAGACAGACCAGCTGGAATGAAATGCCTGCCAGAACAGCCAGACAGACCTGCTCTTTTTGTCCAACTGGCTCAAAAATTAATGACTGAGTTTGGCAAATAAAAACTGCCACCACGTCTAAAATGTCAGTAACCCAAAGATTGATGTCTCCATACTACAGGTCAGAAATTATGTAACATACAAAATTTGTAATTCTGCAGGATGTAGTAACAAACCTCTTGACTCAGAAACAGATATCAAATTATGAATGAGAATAATGGAATTTTAAGGTGTATTTACCTCTTAAAATTACCACATTTAACAGCAATACCTTAGATTTGATTAATGAATACTCTTATGAACTGCTGACTAAATAGTTTATTATTTAAACCACCTCTAAATCGACATCATACTTGAGAATTTGTACCCCTTTGCTTCCAGAAGACTATTGGTTATTTTAGATTTATTAATCTAAATCTATTTCTTGATTTAAAAAAATAAAACAAGGCAAAAAATAAACCTACTACTTACTGCCAGAAGCAATATACCATTATATGAGAGCTTTAAATTTCAAAGCTGCATGAGAAAATTTATGTTAAGAAACAAAACATTTTCTTGTAGCTATAAAATTTCAACTAACTAAAATCTTGAAATACCTCTCTATGTAAATAAAAGTAGCCAAACCAGACAAACAAAAAGCCCCCCACCCACATTTTCAGGAGATATGAAAAGCAAAAAAGATTATTCTTTTTAGAAGTTTATAGTAAAGGGCCTAACAATGTTATCCACACAGGTATGAGTTCTGTATTGTTTTAGTTGTGCTCTGTTAAAAACTTCAATTGGAGTGCAATTATTTCCTCGTGGGTCCAGGGTGCTGATTATTTTAATTAGTTGTAAAATCAGGGACTAAGCTTGGAACTGATGATTTGCTCCAGATACAGATGTGGAAGTATTCAAAGAAAGATAAGTACAATGATTAGAAATTCAGATCTTTTCTCCCAGGGATCTTAGAGAAAGTAATAATTGTGGTTTTCCTTACTTTCTCCGTGCATATTGAACTTAGGAGAGTGCTAAATTTGTCATGTAATTAATAACAATTTTCTTATAATAGAAATTTAACTTGACAAGGTAATTGAAACATTAGCAAAAAATCACATTCAATTTATGAGAAACTTACGGCATTTTTCTTAGAAGATGTAACTTTGAAGAATGAGTGAATAGTTCTGTATTTTTGTCCCTTCAGTTTGTTGTACAATTACAAAAGTTTTTCTGCGCATCTCAAAGTCAGTAGTATCTGCTAAGAAGTTTTCTTGCAATATGAGCAACTATTCACCAGGAACCAGACAGAGATCATCAAACTTCTGTCCTAAAGCTGAAGCTAGTGTAAGCAAGGTTTTGGCAATAGAAGATGTACAGAGGATTCTAACTGGACAGTAAGAATTTTGCTTGCTAACTAGTGCATTTTACAGAGAATAAAGAATGAAACAATTTGTCAGCTTTAGGAAAAAAAATTAAAAGCACATAATTTCTTCAGTAGCAGGGAAAGGAGAAGTGGTTATTAAAGAAAAGCCAGAAAGCTGTGTATAGATCAGTAGGGCCATTTACACAAATTCTGCCACTCCATTTAAGATTATTTGGGTGCTTTATCTGACCCAGAGACCCCACTCATCATATGAATTTGCTCATCTGTTTATAAAACAGAATGCCTACTAACCATTTTCCTTTGATGTATTTGTTTCCAAAGTATTTCTTTAAAATTGAGTGAGAATCGAGCTAAATGCACACAGTTCCATAACAGCATTCCTTGTAATGAGAGACATCTTTTAATGGAAAGTACTGCCCTATTAAATTAAAAACATACAAAGTATAACCCACATATATAAGTATGTAAAAAATAGAGCCCTTTCATTTATTCTTCACTAAGCAATGTGAACATGCATACCAAAATAGAAACACATACACACCCAAGAGGTTATATCTCCACTAGCTCAAAGATGGCTCTTGGAAAAAGGTGAAATACTGAAAAAACCTGATCCCAGTTAAGCAGACAACAAGGAATAATAGCTATCTAATATTAATTTGGATCTCTAACAGCAATTATTTCAATCTCCCTTAAACTTATATTCCATGATTAACTTAATAAAATCACAGAATCAATACAGAATAAACTTGAGCACTTTGGGGTTTGATAATGCAAAATTTTAAGGTTTTTTAATTTGAAGTTTTCCAGTTTGTATTTATGAAATCACAAGTGGCAAGTATCCCATCATGTTTCAGTGGTAGCAGAGAAGCTGTATGTATTAGGAGCAAGAAATGCAAACTATTCCCACAACCTCTGAAATATAACTAGATTTTCTTTTAAAATGTTGGTCTTCTATTCTATACTGCACAAACTGTGATCAATAGATAACAACAGCCTAAAGAGATGCAAAATGACCAAAGGATCTTTCATTTACTTTCTAAGGATATTATGCACAAAAGTATGCATCACGTCACAATTGGTGTTTGAAAATATATTTTAGTGTCAATTAATGGAAAAGGAAACGGAGGTGATAGATTACAGTATACTTTTAAAATTACGTTTTAAATGTTGTGTAAGATTATGGTATAAAAGGGAAAAAAAACTCTCACAAGATGTTTTTTTTATTTTTTTTATTACAGACATCTTGAAACACAAGAAACAGACCACACAATACAAAACACGTCAGATCCAGAAAAAGTGTGCCACATTTCATTAAGCATAAGTTGTCTAAATTGCATGCTAAGAATAAAGTGTTATTGTCAAAGGGAAAGTTCAAAAGGAAAACACATAACCCCAAATTATATAAAGAATGTTTATAACCATAGTGGAAGATCACAGTCACAATAATTAATCTAAAAAATATTGCAGCCTTGTTTATTCCATGCAGTGTTCTTCAAATGCGTTATGTGTCAAACTTACTCTACAGTTCATAAAAGCCATCTGTCAACACTTTCATAATGACATTTTGCTTTTACTCTGTTCAGAGACACAGGGACTCCAGAAACATGAAATTTCTTGGAAGCTACTGACTGAACACCATGTATTCAGTGACTTTTTTATCCATTGCTAAGTTTCAGATTTCACCTTTTAGTTCATTTAGTTCTGCTCAATTTCTGCTGGCAACAGTATTTTATGTCCTGTCTCTTATGCAAAGAAATATGTGACTGTCCAAGCTGCTTGTTCCTTGACATTGAGGTAAAAACCTGTCATATATTCTGATATAAAATCAAAAAGAAATCCTCATTTCTTATTATTCCTAAATCCGTCTGCTGTAAGATATTTTTAAAATAAAAATAACATTATTCCAAGAACAAAAGGGATACTAAACAAATTTTGCCTTAGTCTTCCCACAGCAACCCATCTTCCCACACCTATCAACTGGGTGTTTTGCAAGGCAAGAGTTAGGGAAACAAAGTTCCACTGTAAGTAAAGATCTGGTGCGTGACTACCTGAGAAACCTCAATATACATAAGTCTATGAAGTCTGATGAAATTTATCTCAGAGTCCTGAGGGAGTTCAGTGATGTAGTTTCCATGCCATTCTTCATGATACTTGAAAAGTCATGGCAGTCAGGTGAAGTCCCAGGGGACTGGGTAAATATCTTACCCATCTTCAAAAGGATAGAAAGGAGGACTGTGGGAGCTACCACCCTGTCAGCCTCCCCTCTGTGCCTCAGAAGATCCTGGAACAGATCCCGCTAAAAGCGGTGCTGAGGCACGGGGAGAACAGGAAGTGATCAGGGACAGTGCAGTTCCACCAAGGGCAGGTCCTGCCCGACCAGCCCAGCGATCTATGATGGATTGACTTTATCTGTGGACAGTTACTGATGTCATTTACATGAAAGAGTTACAGATGCCATTTATCTGGACTTCTGTAAAGCCTTCGATACAGTTCCAGAACTCAGAACATCCTGTTCTCTGAATTGGAAAGAGATGGATTTAATGGATGGATCATTCCATTAATAAGTGGTTTAGACAATTGTATCCAGAATTTAGAGGTCAGTGACTCAGTATCTCAATGGACACTGGTAAAAACGGGTGTCCCTCAGCAGCCTATACTGGGACCAGTACTGTTTGAAGACTTCGTCATTAACATAATCAAGGGGATCAAGTGCACCCTCAGCAAATTTGCTGATGACACTGAGCTGAGTGGTGCTGTTGACACTGCTGAAGAACCAAATGCCATCCAGAGGGACCTGGACAAAGCTTGGGAACTGGGCCCATGGGAATCTCATGAGATTTAACAAGGTCAAGTGCAAGGTGCTGCACATGGGTCAGGGCAACCTCTGGTTCCAACACAGGCTGGGGCTGAAGGGATTATAGGAAGTCCTGCCAAGAAGGACTTGGAGATGTGGACAAAAAACTTGACATGGCATGACAATGTGCACTTGTAGTCCTCAAAATCAAACACATCCTGGGCTGCATGAAAAGTAGCGTGGCCAGCAAGGAGAGGATTCTGCCCTTCTGCTCTGCTCTGCTCTGCTCTGCTCTGCTGAGACCTCAGGTGGAGTGTTGCATCCAGCTCTGGAGCTCCAAAGAGAAGGACATCATGTGGCTAGAGTGAGTCCAGAGGAAGCCATGAGGATGATCAGAGGGCTGGAGCACATCTCTGATGAAGACAGACTGGGAGAGCTGGAACTGTCCAGCCTAGTGATGAGAAGGGTCCAGGGAGACTTCATAGCAGGATTTCAGGGCCTAGAAAGGGTCTAAAGAGTGGGAAACAGACTTTTTATAAGAACATGGAGTGATAGGATAAGGGGGAGACGCTTTACATGAAAGGGAGTCAGTTTAAATTAGCTGTAACAAAGAATGTTTTTACAATGTGTGTGGTGAGGCAATGAGAAAAGTTACCCAGAGAGGTGATGGATGCACCATGGCTGAAAACATTTAAGGTGAGGTTGAATGAGGCTCTGAGCAACCTGATCTAGTAGCAGATCTCCCTGCAGATGACCTTTAAAACAAACTATTCTATGATACCATGAAATTTGGCCTTTTTTCCCCACACGTACCTCTATAAGTCTCTGAATATGACCCATCAGATTTCAGGTAAACTTACTTCAAAATATTCCACAAAACAAAGCAATCAATAATTATAAAAGAAGCTTCAGATATGCAAAGGAGAACAGTGATTTGGAAAATATTTACAAAAAATAGGAAATCAGATAAGCAGAACCAACACTCCTGGAACATGCAGGTGAAAGAATCCCAGAGGATGCATTCCGATTGCCTGAATTAAAAAGACTATACTGCAGTACAAATATCAGGTTCTCAATATTAATGATTTCACTCTAAATTTCTAAGTTCACACTGATTCCAGGACTAAAAATCCCTCGACCAAGACCAATGGAACAAGATGTTTTCCACAGTTCTTTATGGAAAATTCCTGTTCCAATTAAAATAAAAGCTTCAGCCACTTTTTTTTTTTTATTTTTATTTTTTATTTCTGGCAATGCTAAGTGAGCACAGTAAACTGATAAAACTTATAATGCCTTCATAATAAAGGTTATATGCATAGCATCCATCATATTTACTGAAAACTTGTTTCACAGAAAGTTTACCAAGACATTGAATGCTCTACACACACTTTTTTTTAGGCACCCCTTACAAAATTGGTATATCTAATGAAGATATTTAATGAAGAGACACTCAGAAAAGTAATGGTTGAATTGTGTGAAGAAACAGTAAAAGAACAAAGGAAATCTGAATGCACCATAGTTTTACAAAAATTTGGGATTTCTGAATTTCAGGGATAAGAGTAGAAGACAAGGAAAAATGAACTTATAAATGCTTGTTTTCTCAAAAGAAGCACAATCCTCATATTGATATTGATAGTGGCAGAACTGGAAATTAACAGACCTTTTTAAAGAAAAACAAATGGCAAGTAAGCAAATAATTCACAAAAGGACAAATTTATAACATCCTTTAATTGATTATGTGTATTAGAGTTGATGACATTACCTAGCCACAAGATGTAAAAGAGAGCAAACTTAAAACTTTTATTAGAATTAGTATTGCTTTTTAGTGCTCTTTTACAAACTGTTTTATCTTTTTTCTTACATTCTGCTGCAATGTGCAAACCAGTGTTGCTATTTCTGGCAATTAAATTATCCAGATCTAAAATATTTGGGAGACATTCTCTCTTATCAGATTACTGAAAAAGATGGTATATCTAAAGAACTAATTCAATTTACTATTTTTCAGATCTTGAAAATGCTGAGTTCATTATCTACACAAATAGTCCAATATTTCAATCCCTATGTATCTTCTATGCAATTTAGACTTACATATATGGTTGGGAGTCAAATATACATTAAGAAAGACTGTAAATTATACAAAGATGGGAGGAACTTTGAACTTCTTTGAGGTTACAGAGGCTTTGCAGAGAGATTTGGGTATACTGGGGGGCTGGGCAGTCTTGGACTGTATGCATTTTAATAGATGCAGGATTCTCTGCCTGGAATGGGGTAATCCTAGTTATACCTGCAAATTGGGAAACAAGAGGCTAGAGCACAGCCCCACAGAAAGATTTTGGGTCAACTTAAAGTTGAATATGAGTCAGCAGTGCCCTGGCAGCCAGGAGGATCAACCATGTCCTTGGGTGCATCAGGCACAGCGTTGCTGGACAGTTGAGGGAGGGAATTGTCCCCTTCTATCCTATGCTGGATCTCCCTTACTGTGAGTTCTGTGTGCAGTTTTGAGCTCTGCAATATAAGATGGATGTCAAACAATTAGAATGTGTCCAGAGGATTGTGATGAAGATGCTGAAAGGCCTCAAGAGAAGGAATTCTGCATAGGTTACTTGACTTGTTCAGCTTGGAGGAGTGAAGTGTTCAAGGAGCATCTGTGTACTGCAATATGATATAGTTTTAGTTTGCTGTCTTTAGAGAGGAGCAGAGAGTTGGATTTGATGATACCTTACTGGTCATTAGCCAATGAAGACCAATACTTCAAAAGAACATTTCCATAACCTAATAGTTAAACTAATAAACAGGAAATTAATTCATTTAGTTACAGGAAATTCTAAAATCAGAAGAGTTCGAACAATATAGTTTCAAAATTGCCTCACCTCTTTGAAAGCCACAAAAGACAGTTACAGATATTTGGGTAAATGTCTAACTTTTATGTCCAAAATTATGGTGGACCTAAGGCATAATGTTTCCCTTTTCTTTTTGAGATGGGCAAGTGGCATATTAAATTTTATGGCAATAATGAAACACAATCTTTGAAAAATGAAGTAACAGTAGAGGAAAAAATCAATCCTAGCACTTTGTCTGAATATAGCTGGCAGAATTTAAAAAGTGTAGCAAAACCCATATATTATTTTTATAGCAGAAAGTTGGATACACTTTTGAAAGAAGAATTTTCAGTACTATTACATATTTAGATTGATTTAAAGCTTTGATTTTGACTGCAGTTTTCCAAACAAGATGGTTTGGATTTAAATTCTTGTCTGTATTCTGATTTCACACAGATTTCTAACAACTGTTCACATAAAATAGCTTGGACCTCCTAAATATCTTAACTTAAAAAGATTTTCAAAATTATGATTTTTTTAAAGGGGTACAACTATTTATTTTATCTTAAAAAAAAAATCAACAATTCTGCTACAATTAGGAAACTCTACATAAGGTAGCCTTACTTCTTTGTTCAAAAACCTCCTCAGATGGTTTTGGGGGTCCTTTGATAATCAATAGTAATTTTTTTTTCCTATCCCCAAGTTCTGTATTATAAGTGCTGTACACTATTTTTACAAATGTGTAGGATGGGAAGTAAGGTAAATAGGAAAAGATAACTAGCTTCTGGATATGACTTTCTCCTTTGAGGTTTAAATAACCTGTTATCATCTGAAAGTAAGCGAAATGACTAATTCATTAGTCCTTGAGTAGGGCATCCCATATATGCTTAACTGAGATGGGAGTTGTGCATCTAATTTAGTTTACTAGCCCACTCAGGCTAGTGTAGCTCACTGCCCACTCTTCAGTATACTGACAATGTTATGTCCATTGTGATGCCCACTGAAACACCATGCTTAGAAAACTACCCTGTTTCCTTTTAGAGACCTCAGGAAATCTTCATGAGCCCTTCTAGTACTTATCAGTTGCAACTGTCTTTTAGTTTTTCATTAGCTTGACAAATATCTCAGTAGCTGAACTCTTGTCTTACACTTATCTCTCCATCAAAATACCTCAAAGAGGCATGCTACATTACTCAAGATCCAAGGACTTCACCCAGGGTACAAGGACTCACAGCTTCTTTATACACTTTTGTCGGTCACTGTTCAATCTTGGCCTCTGTTGCATCCATCAGGAAATCTGGAAAGTAAGCAGTGGGCTTCCTCCTAAGGAATAAAAAAATAATACGAGTTCACTTGTGTGCCCTATCTAGCATGAACTAGAGAGGAGTGAATTCAGGTATGTACCATTACTGACTGTCCCTATGACTGACTCATGAGTGAATAAGTCCATACCCTGCTAATATAAAGCCCTCAGTCCATCATCTTTCTCTGATCTACATTACAATATGTGCTTAGAAATCTGAAGAAATAAAGTTAAAAGAAAACATCAACAAATAAACTGTGTCGGATTTTCCAAAATGTAGTTACCTTGTAACACTATGCACATTAAAATTTGTGATACATTACCAACTCACGTCTCCCTCAGAACACACATTTTTCACATTTTTATGACTCCTTCTGTTCCTGACTTGGAAATAAAAGTTTAAGAATTGTAATAGGGAGGCCTTGAAAGCCAAACACTTACCTCTGTCACGTGGGAAAATTTACCTTCCAAGGCATTCCTTGACAATGAAATCCAGATCTCAGCATTCTCTAGCAAAAACACAGCCAGGCTCAGAAAGAATAGAGGTCAGGGGAGGGCAAAATTTGGCAGCATTGGGCTTGCTCAAGTTACTAGAAGGAAACAGTCCCCTACTAAGGAAATGATCCAAACTTCAGCAGTTTAAACTTCTCAGAAATATAATTAAGTTCTACATCAGTAGTAATTTGTAAGAACAAAGAATCCAAACAAATCAATTTAGAAATAAAACATTTGGAAAGTCTTTTTTCTTTTTGTTCTACATTCCAGCAGAAATTAAAATCTTTGTAATGTATCTCAGAAACTTAATGGTTCTGCAATGACACATTGTGCCACAGAAAATTTAATGATCAGCTATTTCAAGGCAAACAATAATGCTTATGTGAGTTCTATAAGTGAAAAACTACGAATTATACTCAGGTGTTACAAACAAAATAACTATGGGCTTTAAGCTTTGTTATGCATTATCCCAGGGAATAGTCTCCTGTAAACCAGAACATGACGCAGCTGATAACAAAAAGATCACTGGTGCAAAAAAAAAAAAATGTTGGATCTGTGAGAGGTAGTGGCTACACAATAAAGAGGGATACAGTGGAGAATCCCCAAGCTCTATCCTTATCTCATCCTTTTCATTTGTCGTATTTTGTTGTACAGAAAGCCTTGCATAGAGCCTAGTTGTAGTTCTGAAACCACATGTTCATAATACATACTAAACCAAAGGGCATGTTACTCTGTTATCAATGGATTCTCTGTAGCCCATCCAGATGCAAAAGTGCTGGGGAAAGATTATTCAATAGGAATTAAATTCTTCAACAAAATAAAACTCCCAGTGTCTTTGGGAATTCTACATAATAGTTGACAAGATGGTGTTGAGTCAGGTGTTGGACTTGGTGATCTCAGAGGTCTCTTCCCACTTAATTGATTATGTGATTCTGTGATAGTCCTTCTATTTCAGATTACTAAGTAGTGAAAGGTCTGTCAATGGCTGAGGCTGAAGCCAAGGAGTGTAATTAAAATACCTTAGTAAAGGTAAATGTATCGATTTTTCATAGTAAAGGGTTCTCTTCTCTGGTCATAATATAAGAGAGCCTTGTCATATCTCAGGCATCTAACAAATAACACACTCCAATTCTTGGCCCACATGCTCACAGTCACAACTTTCTGCAAGCCTAGAAAGTCGGCCCCCTAAAACACAAGTTAGAATTTAGCCTTGTTGTTATCAGGCTTGCAGATAAAGGGGACATCTTATGCTTTCTTGACTGATGTACAAACTGGCAATACTACCCTAATATTAGTGGAAATCAGTACTTTATCCTTCAGCCCTCCACCACAAAGACTCTGTTTGTCTTCTACCCTATGTTAGTTTCTCAGAGTCACTTCCTCCGTTTTACTTTCTAGCACATTCTTTTTCTTTTTCTTTCTCACAACTTTTCATAATACCAGTAATGACTTAAGTCATAACTGTTTCCATGAAGCATCATCAGTAGTCTTCCCTGTTCAATGAAAACATAATATAAAGTTGACTATAACATAAATAGCAGATATTCAGCCAATGCCTTCTGTTGAAGTAGTCCAGTAAAACCTATATTTAGTTTACTTTTTCAAGTCAGACAAAAATCAAGATTTCAGGCTTTTGCTTCTTACTTCTTTAGGAATGTTTCATCACATCTTTGACAGCTTCAAAGTTACCATCCAGTCAGAAGAAACATAAAGGAAAGCCACAAGTGTTGTATTAATATACTGCTTGTGGTCTCGTCCCCTCATCTCTTGTTTTCCCCTAAACAGATCTAATTGTCTTTAAATCTTTGATTAGTAACATACCCAAAGGGATAAGTTGCGTATTTAATCTTTCATCAAAACTAAGAGTTAGTTTCTGAGCAACTGAACAAATACAGCCAGGGAGCAGAGACTCCTTCCAGATCTGCACTGACTATGGCCAGCCTCTCACTTGATATGGGCTTTTAAAATATATATTTCTCTTTGCCTTCCTGCTAAATTTTAGGCAAAAAACTAATCTTAAAACATCTCATGTATTTTGTCCAGTAAGATAAAAGAACAAATGAATAATTAGGTCCAAGAGAATAATCTGCAGTTACATAACGTCCAATTGCAGTGACACTGCATAATTTCCTTACTGAGAGCACAGAATATTGGATTGTCCATTGTGGGTGGTTTTCTACAAACATGCTACCAATCTTGAGCTAATGATTGTGCCAAAAATTGATTTGTTTCAAATTAGATATCACCCCACCTGCTGGAACAGGCAAAACCTAACTCCAGACAATGATCTATTCAGAAAGAAATCATAATTTTTATTACAAAAAATTTTAAAATCTACCAACAAAAGATGAAGAACATTGAGGATAGTCACTAGCTTAATTTACTAGGCTTTACTAGAAAAAATCTGCTTCTTACAGGTCATTGTGTGTTTCACTGTTTCTTTGCAGTTTTTCTCTTAAAATTGGTATTTTTTGACATATGCAATTTATAAAATAATTACACTCAGAATATAGAACCATTGTTTAGACAAACATTAGTAAACACAGCTGATATTGTTAAAATCTCAGGGAAAATAAACAGGGGTCAGTGTGGTGTAATGTGTGGTGCAGGTGAAAGTAAGGCTGAAATATCCATCTCTCCTAAAAAGGGTGTGCAGGCACAGAGGTGTTGTACGTGTTCTTGTATGTTCTGTTGCAATGTTTTGTACTTTGGTTTTTTCCAGTTTCCCGCTGTTGAAATGGTTCTGCCCCTGTTGCCTCCTCCCTCCTCCTCCCCGTCAATCTCCTTACCTCCACCCCCTGATTCCTTTGAAACTGCTGTCATTCCCTCAATCCCTCCCCAGTGCCCTACCTGTCACTCAGCAGCCCGTCCCTTCTCTCTACAAACATCTACCACGCTCCTCGAGTGATAGGTTCAGGCACCGGGGTCCCTCCCTGAACCAACCTTATTGCTTCTCCCGACTATCTATGTTCCCAATCTCCACACCCGAATATTACCTCCATTGGCAGACGGGAGGGCCCGTCCCCTGTATCCTCCCCAGTTTATAAACTATTGCACAGTGCAGCTTGGGGTCTTCCCTTGGTTGGGTAGCCTGGGTTGTGGATTTCTTTGATGCTATCATACAATAAACCCAGACCTAACCCCCGACAGGAGTCCGCTCCTTTACTTCTGCTATCGTTGTTCAGTGCCTCATCCGGGCAAAGCAAGAGCCTTAGCCGCCCTCCTGGCCTCCAGAGGAACGGGAGAGTGTCCCCCGCCGTCCGCTGTGCTGGAGCGAGCTGGGACACTCCAAGTGGACACTTGGAGGGGCACAGTGACACAGAGGGGAACATACACATTCTGAAGTGGGGTGTTGTGAGGCACTCTAATTACGTCTGTGCGGAACCCCGCGGTGTGTGTGCGGGCAGGGCAGGGCAGGGCAGGGCAGGGCAGGGCTGTGCAGGCAGAGAAGAGCAAAGCAGGGCTGGGCTGTGCAGAGCAGGGCAGGGCTGTGTAGGCAGGGCAGGGCTGTGCAGGCAGGGCAGGGCAGGCAGGGCAGGGCAGGGCAGGGCTGTGCAGGCAGGGCAGGGCTGTGCAGGCAGGGCAGGGCAGGGCTGTGCAGGCGGGGCAGGGCAGCGCGGGCAGGGCAGCGCAAGCAGGGCAGGGCAGGGCTGTGCAGGCAGGGCAGGGCAGGGCAGGGCAGGGCTGTGCAGGGCAGGGCAGGGCAGGCAGGGCAGGGCAGCGCAGGGCAGGGCAGGGCAGGCAGGGCAGGGCAGGGCAGGCAGGGCAGGGCAGGCAGGGCAGGGCAGGGCTGTGCAGGCAGGGCAGGGCAGGGCAGGGCAGCGCAGGGCAGGACAGGGCAGGCAGGGCAGGGCAGCGCAGGGCAGGGCAGGGCAGGCAGGGCAGGGCAGGCAGGGCAGGGCAGGCAGGGCAGGGCAGGGCTGTGCAGGCAGGGCAGGGCAGGGCAGGGCAGCGCAGGGCAGGCAGCGCAGGGCAGGGCAGGGCAGGGCAGGCAGGGCAGGGCAGGGCAGGGCAGGGCAGGGCAGGGCTGTGCAGGCAGGGCAGCGCAGGGCAGGGCAGGGCAGGGCAGGGTAGGCGGGCCCGGCCCTGCCGAGCGAGGCCCTGCCCTCCCAGCCCAGCCCCGGGGCTCTGTCCCGGCCCCGCGGTGCCGCCAGGCCCGGGCCCGCCGCAGGCCGTGTCCACACCCAGCCTGGAGCCCCGGGCTGGCCTTGCAGTGGCCGAGTGACCGCAGGGCCCGCCTGGCGGAAGGGCCCAGGACGGCCAAAGGGTGTTTAAACCAAAGGGTATTGAAACCAAAGGGTATTTAAACCAAAGGGTATTGAAACCAAAGGGTATTTAAACCAGAGCCTGCGGCAAGCACACGGCCTGACCCTACCTCCTCTTGGAGATTCTATCTGCCGAATACTACTGGAACCAGCACTGGTAGTTATATTTGTTCTTTTCTACATCTTTTCTTTCTCTTTCTGCTGCTTCTTCTAATTCCCTTTTCTTAGGGTTTTGAGTAATTTAAAATCAGATGAGTTTGGAATTTGCTAAGTTAAATAGGCTAAATTAGTGCTTTGTAAAGTATTCAATATTGATTAAATTCTGCTCTAAGCTTTTGGCAAAGTTCTCGGATTTTCTGAATTGGCCAGTAAAATATTATGTTGTTTTAGCTTCTTGAGAATCTCTTGTCAGTATTTCTCCCTGGCATCTAATGCAGGGTACATGAAAACTGTAAACTTTTCTAATAGTCTCATCAAATGATTTTTTGGGGCCTTACAGATGTGATTTCAATCCCCAGAGATTGTGTAATGGGGGAATATATGCATGTGAACATGTCTGTGTCTGCATATGTGACTGTGTGTATCTGCATTTTAATGTTATTTTATTTGTCAGGTATTATAGTTCATCTGCTATATTATTGCTATTGATCCTGAATGTGTTGTGCACTGAGGGCTTATCCATCATACCATTCATAAATCAATGAAGTGCTTTGATCCTTATTTTGCTTTAAAGTCTGTAAACTAAGTAGCATTTTCATGTTACAAGCTATTCCAGTGAATGTTGTTCTCAGCAATGGCCAGCAACAGATTTGGCCTCATTCTAATGAATCACTGGCATATGTATAATTCTTGAAAGATTCTGAAACTTCTGTTCTTGTCTTTCCTACCCAGCATCCCAACCTTCTGTGTAGTCCTGTTTTCGTAAGAGAAGATGAATTTTGTGCGGTTAGTTTCAAATCTATTTCCTTCAGTTTTGTTGTTTGAATCACTGATGTTGGAGATATATAACTAATCTCCTCTTCAAAAGCTGCATTTTGCCATTAGCTTTATTTCCACCTGACCATATGTCTTGATGGATGTTCAGGATAGTGAGTAGACGGGGTCGACTGATGAGGCAATTAAAAGATGGTTTATTGTGAAATCAGTCTCATGAAAGGGTGAGACCGTAAGGTTGTTACATCCGTACATGCCATCACATCAGAAGCCGTACATCAGAAGTTGTTATAATTCTAGTTTTAATTCCTTTTATAAATTTCTTATCTGATCCGCTACTTCCACAAGCTCACTAGCATTTTCATGAACTAATTATTAATTGCTATGTTTTGCACTATTTTCCGCAATGTGTCTTTTTTATCCAATCATATAATTCTACAGAAACTCACTTCTACTTTTTACCAACTCTGTAAAAAGTTCTTTTGTTAGGTTTTGTTTTCTACTATCTTTTGTTTTCTACTATCTGCTTAAAATACTTATTTGCTTACATGAGGCATATTCCTACTTGCTTAAAGTAGGAATATTTCTGCTTAAACGATGAATCTTCATTCTTATTTCATGTCTGTTTCACTATTCTCTTCTAAAGCTCCAAGCTTTCTCGCAGGTCTTAGGTCAAACACTGTATCTATCCATCTCTGTCTCTTGAATGTTTGAGGCCTTGGGAGCTCTCTGTGCTTGCATTCCCCACAGACAGAGTTGCTTAAAATTGGGGTTAGACCAGAAAAAAGCATGGGAAGCTGAAGCAGAGTAATTGAGAGAAGTTTCTTGACCAGGCATGAGAAACAGGTGATAATGGTGGATGACTACAATTAGAATTGTTGACAGCACAATATCTAAATATTACCAATGCAGAGTATGATTAACAACTCTATCATCTATTTCTACAGATGATAATATAATTAGATCTTGATTATGAGACTGTTTAGTCATGAGCTTCGGTGATACTCCCTTGCTTTCTCAACTTGGAGAAGTCTTATGTGTGGCTAGGTCTGCTTCATCTCAGATTTGGTCAATGGTGTATGTCTAAACAAATGTAAATAGGTTGGGCAAGAAATGTACTGGTTTATGGTTTTTTTGCCTTACAGAATTCATAAATGTGAAGCAATGAAATACTTACAAAGTTATTTTAAGATATTATCGCCATGTTTGACTGGATCTTAACTCTTTCACTCAGCCATCCAAAAAAGTGTTCCCAGTCTTCAACAGTGACCTGCAGGCATCCCTGTGAGGAAGGGGCAGGGAGGGAATGAGGAGGATGTGCACCCAGAAGCTGCCTGCAGCATTGACAGACCAGTTTGCCCAGTTGGTTCAGTCTCCAACAGTATTTTAAATCCTTTTGCAGGACAGGGTGCACCTACAGTCAGTTGCTAATATCTCTGTTCCCTCATTTCTGGAATTCATTTATTATGCCACCATTCAAACATCTCTTCCTGCAGTATTGACCTGGTGTTCTTTATCTAGGACAACTCATACTGCCCATCTGAGACAGCTGATGGGAGAGGGGGTGGGTGTTTGGTGGGAGGGAGGAGGAATGGAAGGTCCTGATTATTTTTCATCACCATCACCAAAGGGAAGAGGCCCAGAGATTAAAGGGAAGGAGGCAAACAACATAATGTATGTTAAGATCACAAACTTTAGGTGCAAGATTTACTCATCTTCACTTAGAAAACCAATTTTCCTTGATACAACTGACAAACTCTCCAGAAAATACTCACTGTTGAGCATCATCATCATCATTTCCGGAAGCACATACTCTTTCCCATGCTTGAAGATCATGACATCCCACCTTTAGAAGAGCAGAAATTTTTGTAATATGTATCAGTACAAATATTCAAAAAATGAAAAAAGTTGAGTTAAACTCTTTTAATGTATAAAAAAGAAAAAAGCTTATTTGCAGTCCATCTTCTTGAGCCTACTGTACATAAAGAACACTGACAGCTGTTGGATCAGGCACTTAAGGCACACGCACAGTAGCTTACTTGTTAGCCTTTTAATCCTCCTTTAAAGCAACTTTTGGTTTCACTGTTTTTTTAAGAGAAGTTAGGCACTTTAGCCTCATCTCTCATAAAGAAACAGCATGAAGTGTAAGGTTATACAAGGTAGTTTGCTTAAAATAGAAATTTATATTTCTGTAATATAAATATTCTGAGGCTTGGAGACAAAGGTTCTGAGACAAAAATCATTTTGACTGACAGCACAACAAATTTTTCGCTTTAACAACTAAAATCAAACAAGAAGTCTGCATCCTAAGAATGCCAGATTAATAAAGGAACTGGTCTTGAATCATGGCAGGACTTGAATCACTCCTCACAAAACCAGTGTTATGTAAATTTTTGCATAATGTTCCAATATGACTTTATCACCTTAAGTTATATTAATTGCTCTGTTAAATTTTTTTGCCCAAATTCCTCAGGTTAAGTCTTAATCCACTAGTTAATTCTCAAACATACTGTGGTATTGCAGAACAGAAAATCTTTGCTCCATTTTGGTCTTTTTTTAATTAGGTAGGCCAGCTAATTTGTAACTCCTGTTGTGTTTTCTGTTTTAGCAGCATCCTAAATTGGCAGATCTTGAAGACTGTGCTGTCATGTAAGGTTTCCAGTGTACATATGTTTCTAATGTACAGTGCATAATTTTATGACAAGACACTTCAGTTGTTAAAAATGTCTGGAGCAAGATGTCTTTAAATAGTAGGCACTTTCTTGGTACATTAATTTTCTCACACTCAGAAGCAGAAAATGTAATAGTAGCTGTCATTTAGTGCAAAGCTCTGTTTACTTTTTAAAGCTATTTACAGCTTAAATGTCTTGTTCTAACTGATTAGCTATAGTAGGAATTAAAACTTTATAGGACCTATTTATTACAGTTAATATGTTTTTCCTCAGACCACAGTTCATAAAATCTGTCCCATGAGCATTAGGAAAAGTGTTAAGGTTTTGTTTTGCTTTTTTTTCTGGCTACACCTGATAAATATATGTCAGTGAGATTTTGAGAATGACTGAAATGAAAAACATAAAACCCTAACCTACAAGTAACGCAGTGGCTGTGGCATTTGCATTTAATCCCTTCCCTTCACATTTACAAACAGAGAGAGCCAGAACATCCTCCCAACACAATACCTCAACAGTCACAAACCCATATCCTCATCTATAATTCATCTTGGCTAATAATATGCTTACTGACTGACACGATACCCAACAAGCCCTTCACAATGTGGAAGATCTAATTACAGAGGCCATAACATTGTTACTCCACATCTAAAGGATGGTTTGAGAAACATTCCAAACATGCAGAGACATATATAAATAATAATAAAAAATCCCAGGTTTTAATGTAAATGTGGACTAAATCCCCCTTCCAAGAGAAGGATGAAAAAGCATTAAAGGATGTAAAAATTCAGAGGAGAGAGGGTTTTTTACTATTCCTGTTGCAGACAATACTGATCATTAAAATGTTGTTTCAAATGCCATAGACTTCCTTGGTAATATTACCTCAGTCTTTTCCTCCTATTTTGTGCTTTTTCTTCATGCAATCCAGGCAAGTTTTTCTGCATCACTAAAAGTCCCTGATACCCTTGAAGCTGAGATGACTAATTGATGTGACTAGGAAAAAGGGGAAAATCTAGTTGGGTTTTTTCCATGTCTTTAAATGCATGTTGTTCTTCTGCCAATCAGTTTCTACCTTACTGTGAAAATTGAGCTTACTGGCTCTCAAATTGAGTTAGAAAATAATGCATTTCAGGAATGGCTTTTAACCACAGGATTGTAAAAGGCAGTTGACTATTACCTTTCCTTGTATTTTACTCCTGAGATTGCAGAAGAGTTATTTCCTCTTATATACACATTTCTAGTTGACACTACCTCCTCTATCTCTGTAATGGGAAGATCTGTTGATTTACCAGTACTAGAAAGAAAGCACAGGCATCTTATAATCTAATTTACTGTTATTAATTACTGTGTTATGGCTGTCAACAACATTAATGTACCATCCACACAATTTGGTGGATGAGAGCAGGATCATTTGCACTCTCAGTCATGCCACTGTGTCAGAGGTTCTATGGACCTCTGACTTCCAGGAGACAGCACTGAACAAGAGTTAGCCCTTTATGTACTGAACTCAACTAGTGCAAGAGTAGACTTCTGTAACTCTTCTTACAATAGGGCACCTAACACACTTCTTACAACATGTGTCAGGCAATTCAACACCTTTGGCAACCAAAAAGTTTGCCCATGTGCCTCTTTGTGTGTTTTCTCCATTGTTTTTTACTGAATTATCAAAAGCTCTTTTGTGGCGCACAGATTCCCAGACTTGAGGAAGTTTTCTATTTTACTTTTGAGTTATATTTTTCATTAAATAAGCAAAAAGCAAAACTGAAAGCACATATTTTTCTTTCCCTTTGTGTGGTGTATATCCAGAAGGAAAATGGAGCCATTCCTTTCAGGAACATGGGTCAAATTCAAAATGTTTTTGTCCTATGTAGAATTAATACTCTTTAGTCCTAGAAAAATAACCAAACTTTTTAGGGTACTGAGTGTCAACAGCTAGAGAATCAAAAACTTTCTGTGAGCAAAACTAAAATTATGTAAATCTGAGCTCAGTTTATTCTTTTGCTCAGAAAATGATGCTTAGGTATGGATGCCAAAGGGTTTGCCAAAACTATCAGCATACTTAGGCATGGGTTGTTAATAATCTTTAAAGAGTTCTAAGTGGATGTGGACAGATTTGCTATCTGTCCACATGTAGGATTACAGGAAAACTGATTTCGCTTTTTGGGGTTTTGGGTTTCGCTTTTTGGGAAATTAAGCAATCAAGACAGTGATTAATGGGTTTTTTTTTGTTTGGGTCAGCAGAAGTGTAATGAAAACACAGTAAAACAACACAAGCAGGAACGGACATACGTGACAGACTGTAAAGGAAGTGCTCCTTACTCCTACCTTAAACTATCTCCCATTTCCAATCTGAACAGTAATGTTGGAACAGAAGATGCTTGAGAGGTAAAAAGGACTTAGGACAAGGACTTAGACTTCAATGACTTGCAGTCTAATGACCATTTGCTGCTTAGTATATCCTTACCTTGCATGGTGCAATTCTTTGGCTTAATTTATGCTGCAAATAGAATTTAAGTGACACACCCATTCACCTACATGTTGGAATTAAAACTGACGATGCCATATGCAACCAGCCTTCCAGCATATGAGAGGCTATAGATTTTGACCAGCTAATTCATTCCAGTCAGACTATTATTTTATTAGTTATTACTGGCCAGTCTCAAGAAACTTGTCAAAATGACCCTGGAAATGCTCACATAGGAATATTACTTGCTTTAGTTTTCAGACACATCAAACGTGAAGCAGAAACTCTGGGTGCAGAATGCTTGCACTTTAAGCAAGTTAAGCATGTTCCTAACTTGAATGAAGATTAAGATGCTGTGACAGTTCAGAAAAGTACAGTGTCAGTTCTGATCCACTTGTCCTGACTCATGTTACCAGTTAGATTGCACTTATTTTTTTATATCATGAATGTTACCTTTGATCTAGGGTTATTTTGCATTGGCCTGTGAAAAAAAACTTAATTAAAATTAGTGTTTTGTATCTGACTGAGATTTAGCACGTGTCAGCCCAGTTCTGTGTTTTGTCACTAGACATGAATGGAAATAACATGAGGAGAACTTCACAATGCCTTTACTTTTCATCTAGAAAACTTAAGGCTTTGGTAAATTTCATTTGAGTTTTTTTTATCTAAAGATAAATGTTTTAGTTTAACTTGGGCTTGATTTCAATCAGTGAGTCTACGTTTGATTTTTGATTGCCCAAAGTGGTGGTCTTTGATCTAAGACATATCAGTTAGATTATATATGTGGAACTTCTTAACTAAAGGGAAGGGATGTTTGAATCCTCCCACTAGTCTGGCATTCATTCAGGCACCTGAAAAGAAATTATTCAGATACAAAGGAATTACCATGTGAATAGTGTTTCCACACAGTTTCTGCATATGCTGTCCTGCATTTTTATCAAGACTGCAAATATAAACCAGCGTGAGAAAGCAGGTGCTATTTTCCTCTGTCTTTTGAGCATTAGTCTTTCCCAGCAGTAAGCTCTATGTGCTAACGGCCACAGCAAGGCACTCTAAAACCAGAATCTTTTTTAATTTTTTTTTTAAGGTCTGGGGCTTTTGATCCAGTTTTAATTAAGGGACAGAACTTTTAAATGAGAAGAGGCAGAAAGCAAAAGCATATGATTCTTAATATTTTTAGGAGTATTTTGAGGCAGCTGTAGTATAGAAGGAAGAATCTAAAAAGTTTCTAAATTATTACAGTGTTTCAGTTTGTCTTCACAGATTTTTGTTTGCACAGAATGTAGAAATAAAATACCTTTGAATTATTTCTGACTTTCAGCAACTCATCCATATTCACTTATTATCTCTGTTTCAAGGTCATTTATATATGAGAAACAAAGAAAATATTTTCTTCCTCAGGTAAGTCAAAAACCATAATAGAAACTATTTAATTGTGGTTAATAAAACCTACCATTATTATTAAAACAGCCATTGACTTGAAAATAATCCACTCTCTTCCATGGAATTACTCAGTTATCATTAAGTTACGTAATCAAACCACACAGGATATAGTATGTCTGTTGCACAAGGCATACACCTAAATATTTATAGATCATTCAGCTAAAATTAAAAAATAAATAAAAAGAACAGAAAGAAAAGAGGAAAAAAGAGAGAGAGAGAGAGAAAACCCCGTGGAATTTTTTTTAAAACCCCCACAAACAAAAAACAAGTGTAAACTTTTGGGGGGAAAAACTTGTCACATAAGAGTGGAAAAATAAAAAAAAGTAAGACTAATACCAAAAGTAAGGGAAAATGAGAAACTACTAGTGAAGTTAAAAAAAGTTAAAAGTTAAAAAGGGAAAGCTAAAAACATTTATTTACACGCTGTGAATTCAAGATAAATGTAAACAAGAGAGAAAGAAAAGGCAAAACAAGGATGTCCAGTGGTATGCAGAGGATCACAAGAACAATAAGTGTTCCTAATGCCCGTACATAGTAAGAAGCTTTGTTGTGCTGCAATCATTTAGATTTCATGGATCTGGAAAAAAAGATGTAAAATTCAGCCTGTCAGGCAAATAGTATTTAATGTTTTATAACCTACCTGGTTTGTCTTTGCTTTCACCCATCACCAATCATAATCAGTGTCACATCATTAATACAAGAGGCAGTTTTCATAAGTATTGATCCACTGCAAACATAAAATATGATTGGAAGTAATTGCGTTTATCCTGCTAAAGTAACTTGAGTATTTCTTACATTCAAATACTGAAAACTCAAAGTTTAACCCAATTAGATTTGCAAGTGCTTTACAATCAAGTCCTGTGCTGGCATCACAGTGCTGAGCTAAACAAAGTCCTAATGAAACAGGATATCCATTAGGTACTTTCCCAATCATGATGTTCGGCTATGAAAAGAAAAGGTAAGCGTAGACTCACTGATTAAAAATGCAGAAATTAACACTTAGTGAAAAGGTGTAGAAGTAATAAAATAAGCAAAAAAGAAGAAAACCATGTCTCACGTATAAGCAAGGTTTTGTTGTATAGCATGTCATCAAGGTACGTATAATAGCTGACAGGTGCATGCAATAAGGGAAAGGAATTTCAGTAGAAAAACCAGAAATTTCTTCAAATTTTAATTTGTTAAACCATTGGGGGAAAGAATTCTTATGATGAATGTAGAGCAAAGATCTCTATGCAGACATAGGATAACTAAAGAGAATTTGTTCCTTAAACACTGTGATTTCAAGCTCTTGAAACTGAATCCTCGATGTTTGAATTGACAGTTCAAATAATTCAGTTATTGGCAACTGCAAATGTACATTTCCACTGCATATGACTTGTCAGACAGCAACCTAATTTCAGAATAGATTAAAAATAGTTTCTTCAGAATAGCTACAAAAACCCAAAAATTAACTGAGCTTAAGAAAATTAATCAGCCAAAAGACATGAAAATAATGTTGTATTTCCTTAGTGCGTACAACCAATCTTATAATATATCTAGGGTGATAACATACAAAGGAGAGAAGTTTATGACCAGTAAGATTCTTCATGGCACAAAGAAAAAATAAAAATTGTCTCCATTACACTAACCCCTACTTAAATAAAAAAAATAAATTATGACCATAACCTGAAAAACATGCATAGATTAATTTCTTCCAAAGTTAAAGGGAAAGCCCCACATTTTCCTCTTTTTAAACCAGTAGTTAAATGTAAAGAGTACATACTACCTCATCAGATAAGCCAAAAAGGACAATGAAAAGCATGAAAAACTATTGAAGTCTTTAGTGTTTTCACTGAAAAAGGGGAAACTAAGGTTCATGTACCTGCACTATCTTGCACTAAATTCTTGTCGCAATAAGGAAGCTAATCTTTACTTTATTCACCCTCATATAATGAAGTTGACTTGGCTTGAGTGAAAAACTATCTTTTTTTGAAACTTGAAATATTGGTAAATATTCCTGCAAAATTTAGTTTTTCATAGATAGAAATCTGTTCATTAGTGATTCTCATGTTGAAAATTCTAATCAGCTCTGCTTGTGTACATTGATTGCCAGTTAGTTTTAATAGTCATAGAATTGTACTCGAAACATTGTTACTCAGTAGGAATATAATTGGTGAAATTAAAAAAAAATTAAAAGCTGGTAAATAAAATCAGTTGTAAAACCTCAAAAAAAAAAAATAGGACCTGGGAAAGCTCCACTGAAGCCAGTGATCAGATAGAATGTTTTATCACTTAAATGTGAAATAGCCATTAAAAAATTAAGCTCCATTGAGCCTGCCCTGTTCAACAAAACATTCATTCATGTGCTTAATTTTTGTCTCAGAGGAATTGACATATATTATAAATATTTTTGGAATTTTAACATAAACAAGAATGAAACATTCTGTTGACGTGGGTCTTTTAATATTACATAATGCCATTATGACTTTGATATTGAAAATGGGAAATTTGTGGTTTCATTTAGGAAAAAAAAATAGTAAACACCCCAAAATATAAAAAGGCAGTATCCAGAATGTTGCAGAACTTTCTATACTGTTTTAATCAGGCACATAAATTAGTTCATAGGCTTCATAGATATCATCTATATCCAAGAAATGCTATTTTCATATTTTCAAAAATCTGTTAGCTTGGGACACAGGTGAGCAAATTTATTTATATGCATTAGCATTTTCTGCTCAAAATTGCCATACCTCCTTGACATTTAAACAATTTACATCAGCCAAAGATATGACGCAAAATAACCATTCATTATTTCTCCTAACTGGGCGTGGCAGGGGGGAACCACAATAATTTCTACAGGGCAGCTGAGTTTCTGAAGAATTTCGAACACCCACAGAAAGTACCCCATTCAGTCACTTTTTCTGAAGGGTTCCTTGCAGAGGCATGCAAGCTTTGTTGAGCTATTGAAGTATATTACCAGAAATTAGTGTCACATATTAAAAAAAATAGACAAAGAGTACATTACTGATTCAGAATTAGAACTTTTTATAAAACTTTTTATTAGAACCTCAGAATTTTAGCAATACACTGCTATACACAGTTCTGTAGCTCATTATTTTCTACACAAAGCCACTTTAAAACCTCTCATATGCTTCTAATATAATCACTTAGCATTACGCAATTGCTACTTCCTCTTCAGTTTTAAGACAGTTAAGTCTTTGAACTCTTAAAACTACACTGTTCTGACAATTTTTATAAAACCACAGGGAATGCAAACTATTTTTTGCTTCCCAGGTCACAAGCATTAAAAAAGTGAGCTTGCTACAATTTCTTCAACTTAAAAATCTTTTAAGTTACTGATGGGTCAGGCTTAATCTTTGTTTTTCAAGTATTCTTGTCAGATAAGGTAAAATGCAGGAACTTGCATGGCATGCATATTTGCTACAAACTCAATACAAAGTTGAGTATTGAGTCTTTCCTCCCTAAAGCATACATGTATGCTTTGGGGAGGTAAGAATGATATACATGGAAGAACAGTAGGCAAGAACTATGAGGTTATTTTTACAGTGTTTCACTCTGTAAAAAGTATTCAAAGCATTGACAAATGGAGACAATAATAGAAATAATAAAGTCTGCAGATATTTACCTATATAAAGCATCTGTGATGAACAGTGTGCACTTTTTTGTTTCATGTCAATGAAAGTCAACATTTTGAAGTTTCTTTTTTTTTCTGTTTCTTGCCAGAGAAATAATAAAGTTCACAAGGAAAAAAGAAAAGGAAAAAAAAGTCCATATTAAAAATAAATTGCTTTTGATAACTGTTTAGATGAAAAAGGCAAAAAAGCAAAAAAAGACACTACTGATGCTGGTATTTCATATAACTGTTGAAAATGAAATATTAAAGGTATTGTAATGGGAAAGGTACATTATCAGTGCAGATAAAGCACCGGCAAGGCACTGAAAAGATAACTGCTCAAGCTTTCTGATTACCAGAGCTTTACATCATAGACCTTCAGATTAAATTTAGGACCTGCTGTTCATTAATGATGAATGAAAGAGAATTCAGCATTAGGCCTATACTTTCTTGGTATTTCATCATTCAGAAATGATCACTCACTTTTGCTGAACTTTATCTCATATCCTGTTACATATGACTAAATTTAAATTTGTAACTACTTTTTGACTAAATATTGCAAAGTAACAAATGCTTCATTCAGATTTGTTTGATATAATATTTTAAATTCAAATGAAGTCCAGAAGATGACCTTGGCACAATCTCTTGAGAGACAATCCAAGGCATGGAAATAGTCTAGGGAACTGTGATAGTACAGAATGCAAAAGGCTGCAGGCATTGCACGGGATGATGACAAGAAAATCAAGACCAAAAGGAGATGATGCATTTCAGATGAAATTTTTTCAAGTAATAGCAGAATACTGGCAAAAGGTTGAAGGATTCCTAAACATAAACATATTACACACTTTCAGATCAAAGAATATTGTTTCAATGGTTGCAAAGAGTTCAACATTGGCATTAGGGAACATTTGCAACTTAGGGGAAACCTTGCTGTTTTAATACTTTGGTAATGCCAAAGATTTGCAAGCAATTAAACATGAAAGAAATACAGTACATTGAATATTTATATAACATTTTTATATTAGAAAGATGTTTCTCAACATAGACATCAAAAGAAGATATCAATAGTTGCATTTAATCATTCTTTCAGGATCTTATTAGTGAAAAGTATTATAGCTACAGTTAATTTCACGTGTTTTCTTTGTACCATTTGTAAAATCTGTCAATTTGAAACAGCATTTAAGCAAGTTATACTTTATCCACTTTGTGTAAATATTGAAAGAGAAAGGCAAATTACATCAGAGGTATAAATAACTAATAGTAAAAAATGATACTACTAATAATTTTTATGGATTTTAATGTTTTTATTTGTGTTTTGTTCCTTAGGACATATGATAGTGTCTGTAAGTTGGAGGCAAAATTGAAGACATATTGGAATATCAAGTAGTATTTTGATATCACTAGTAATCGTGATCTGAATCCGTTTTAAAAACATACCAAGTGTTTTGTTAAAATTAGCCATGATTTCCCTTATAATAAGTCCTTGAGAAAAGTTTTACTTGTCTATAATGTTTGGGTAGCTTATTCTAATAACCACTTTTCTGCACAGTGATGGATTTCTTGATAAGAAATATTATGTTCAGGATGATAGTAACTAAATGGAGAACTTAAGGATTGGCTTCTGTCATTGTACTACTGATATGTGCGTTTTACTGAATATTAATAGTACAGAACATCAGTTTCCACTTGTCAGTTCTTTATTTATCAGTGTCTGATTCAAGACTATCTCCTTTTAGAAGGTTGGTCCATGGAAGCAGGTAAAGTCAAGAGAAACTGGGCTTGAATTTTTAAAAAGCACTCTAGTACTAATCATTTTTAAAAAGACCAGCCCAAAATTAACAAAAAGCAAGGCAAAAAACTTTTATGCCAAAGAGATTATGAGGTTAGCATCTATACTTTTGGCTTTAAGCTCTCTCTTATTATTCTTTTCCATATTTAAAACATGATAACAAGATCCTATAATCTGGATACGGTTTTCAAAGAAAAAAATGAATTAACTTGAGGGAAATACTGTAAGGCAAATGTCAGTAGAAAGACTACTTGTAAATAAGTAAATATTTACTTGAAAAATAGTTAGTATGGAGTTAAGTATGATGGCCAAGGGCTACCCATTGAATCAAGGAGAAAGGAAAATTGAAAATACAGATTGATTTCTGATGTAATTTATTCTGTCCATGTCATGCATTACAGAAATAAAGAAAACACACCTTTAAATCATAGAATCATAAAATAGAGTTCAAAGAGCCCACAAGTTTCATTAAGACCAAATTCTGTCCCTGTTGGGACAACCCAAATGAAAGTCCATACTATACAGTATTCAACTCCAAAAGTAGTTGCTGTCTTAGCTTTTCACCAGCTAAGCTTTAAAAACATGCCTTTTCATTGTGAGAGACTCGAGTAGTGCACTTTTAGTAATTTGATAAAATGATGTTTCTGCACAAGCTCAGAAGATGACCTGTGAGTATTCCTTCTTCTCTGCAGAGCGAGTTTCAGCCCTGGTTTGCTGCTCTTCTCTCTGTATCCTCACCAGCCAGCGCAGAACAGTAGGTAATCTACAGCAGCAATGCCCTAGTAGCAGATATCTCCCCTTTGAAAGAAGGGAGTTTGACATTTAGTATTGCTATTGGTGGCAAATGCTTCTCTGTCTTAGTCTAGTTAAGGACTGGCTCTTGCTTGGGTTAGTTTATTTTATCACAATTGAAGCCTTAAAACAAGAGTCTCTAATTCAAGAAGACCTTCCAGAGGAAGCCAACTGAGACAGTGCAGTTAGCCCGTGTGCAGAAGATAATGCTTTAATTGAAACTGTATTACAGGTACATTGTGTGGGTAATTAACTGTGACCCATCTTAATTTTTTCCAATCCGCCTGGCAGTAACCAAATGGTGGTTTCTGGAATTCTTTGACATTTTCATTAAAATATATATGGAAGTTAAAGTACAGATTTCTCTGTGACAAATGTTGTTTATGTTTTATTTTTATGTTGTATATTTGTGTATGTTATATGTCAAAATACATGGTTTCAGTATTCCAAGGTAGTAGCATTTCTGTAATGTAAAAAACCTGTGATCTATTCTAGAGAAAACAATCCCAGTTTTTTACTATGACTCTGACTGTACATTAACTTCACTTAATGTATGCTATCTAGAAATATATGACAGCATTGCTCTGCCTTTTTAAAAGTTCTGCTAAAAGGCTACAGATTCCAAGCTCTCTCAATTGAAAAGGAAAATAACCAGAGTTTTGCATCTGGGTCCTTGCATGACTCTTTAACAAAATGTTGTTTCAAACAATACCACAAGACAATAACTTAATTATTCCAAACAATAAAACTCCCTATAAAAATAGCATTTTCTAAAACTTCAAGAAACCGCAGTTTATTTTTAGTTCTGTCCTGTGAATTATGTTTTAGCCTTTAATAATTTTATTAATTTAACAGGAGCTCAACCTACATAGTAGCCCTAGGCAGCCCTGCATGACCAGTTAGTTAGTTGGACCAGATGACCTTCAGAAGGTATCTTCTGACCTCAGCCATTCTTTAATTCTGCAGTACATATGAATGGTTTAAAAGTCATTGAGTCAATATAGGAACAGTATCATGTTCTTGTCTTGCCTTGATTTCTTTGATTTTAATTCTCTACTTTCATAATTAGAATGATTGTGAGATGCGCCTATTACTTATTCTCTCTTTTGCAGCCCCTTTTACTTGCCTCTGTCTGGATAATATACTTGAAGTGAGGGAGTTCCTTCAGTGCTAGATGTTGTTTTCCTTTGACAAAATACTCAGCGGATAAATGGTTTAGTTTTTAGAAATATTTTAAAAGTGGAAGTGTTCACCTACCTGCTTACTTTAATGAACAGCTGCATCTCTGAATATTTTGCATATCAGTCTTGTTGCAAAGCTTGAAAGAACAAACAAAAATGCATACCATTCATCATTTTAATACAATAATAGGACTGTAATGAGAATAAAATACACAACATGTTTGTTTTCATCAGAGATGTGTGGGAAAATGACTAGGGGTAAATCAAATAGAACTAAGTTATACTCACACTCTAACAGAAATTATAACTGTATGAAAGTTATAGGGTGAAATGCAATTGCCACCCTCCAGATGGTATATGGTCAGCATGCCCAACTGCAATGCCACCTGCAGTACATCCAGTCAGCATACCACACACAATATATCCTGAGGGGGACAAAACAGAGAGTGGAATGGAGTGGAGACACCATGACCAGTCTCTGTCAAAACCCTTGCTGAGGAGGGAACTCAGTGGTATCTTGTAGCTGATAAGCATAGCAGCTGTTCAACCAAAGAAGAAAGATCTCTTGCTCTTGAACCAGCAGCTGTGGGAAGATCACAGATGCACGCCTTCATCCCAAAGGTTATCTCAGATGTACTGCTGATGTTACCCAGCTCCAAGGTGTGACCACTCACCACTGAAGATGATGTATAGCTAGATTCATTCAAGCTCCATCTAAACATAAAAATAGTATAAAAATAAGTTAAAAATAGAGAGAAGTTAGAGAAGAATCCATAGTAACTCCCGGGATCAGTTAATGGTCTGTACCTATCTTCTCTCCTACAGGGATGGCTGGGGGGTATGAACTGTACTCTATATGTTTTGATTGATTATCCCAAACCAGTTTTTGTTAGGGATTAGAGTTTATCTGTATATTGCTTTGAATATGTTTTTAGCAGCCAGATACTATCACTGGCAATCTTAAAACCTTAACCCGTCAGAATTTTCTAATATATTAATAAAGAGTGTCACTCCATAAAGTGTTAATTGTGAGCCCTTCAAGGTTTTTAACAGTTGCTGGCAGGAGTAAGTCTCCACTTGCCTATAGAGACACAGGATGGAGTCTCTTGCTGCTGGCATGGTTCCCTGAATCCTTCCTCTTGCTGACAGATCAATTTAAGGTGTGGAAATCCAGGAGAGGGGCCTTCTGTTTGCACATAGCCCTGAATAAGTCAGCTGAACCACCCTCCAATCCAACAGGACTGCTCAGAGAAGGATCCCCATAAAAGGATGTTGCCTAGTTGGGCACGCAAGTCTCAGCTTTTCTGTGGCGCTGACAGACTAATCAAACACAAATGACTTGAGAAAATCTCTACTTCCACATGGCAGAGGTGTTATAAATAAGGACAGACAAAGAAATAATTTCTATCTATTTCAATTGTCCTCAAGCAAAACAACTGTGACAAGAAAAAATCTGGATGAAGGAAGAAACAACAAACAAAAACAGAAATAGAATGGAAAAAAGGAACCCCAGCAAAAAGCAAGTTTCAAAATTGGAACCCCTTTCATTAATATTGGAAAATTAGGGAAACAACAATTTATAAAAACTAGTTCTTATTGGAAGGAAAGGAAATATTTGGTGCTTTTGAAGGAATCCCACAAAGACATTCTTCTTTCTAGAATGCTACACTTCAAATGGTTAGCATTACTAGTTTTGGTTACTAGGTTTTTATAAAAGAACGGCAGATAAAAATATTGGCAATACCTCCAAATACAAAGGAGCTCAACATTGATAACAGAACTATGCACATATCAAACAAATCAACACAGCACAGGAGGTCCCTAACAATGAATGAGCTGTCTTGCCTAGTGTCATGTCCCTCTCAGTATCTTACACTGTATATCTGACGGTATTATCCTCAAAGTGGCATAACTTAACGATTCATCATCTGGAAAAGGTTTTCCCCAGCTTATAATGAATTCCTTTTTTGCTTTACTATAATTGTAGCCGTTGGCTTCAGAGACGGAGCACTTAAGGTCTTATTAAACTCCAAAGCAAGAAAATCTTGCTAGCTGTATTAGCTTTAATATTATGAGGTTAATTATTTAACATGGGTCACTTGGAAAATGCCAACATACGTGACACTAAGAAGTATTTTTTACTATTCACTTTTCTATATTATAGGCAAGAAAGAAACTTTAAAATTTTATTTCAAGTAAATGAATGCCAAACTAAAGAATTTGTGAAAGACTTTTTATATAATGAAAAAAATTCAAAGAAGGAGAAATTAACAAAATATATTTTCTGTCAATCATTAAAGTACTGAACTAGATACGACATTTTTGTAAATGTAAATCTTAGTCAAATCTCAACAGTTGCTAATGAAATCATCTCATTTCTAACTTAATTGCCTGACCACACCATTGAGTTATCTGCTGTATTTGCTATTATACTTTGTGGTCTTTTAGATAGCTCATACTAAAATGCCCAAGATGAACAGCAAATTCAGAAATAAAGAACTTTATACAATAGGAAAGCAGGTATGAAAAAATGTCAAGAGGCAGAAATTTCTTGCTGTTTGGGAATGGAGACAGTCTTGTACACTGCACGAATACTGAGCATTTTCCAAAGTACTAATTGGGCAAAGTGCACAGGTGAATGTCCCCATGATTTAAAAAATCTTATATGAATAAGTGCAGACAAGGATGCTCATTCTAAGACTTGTGTACATCATGCATTTGGAAGCAGCATTTTGATGGTTTCAGAATTTGCATTTAAACAAGTTAGATAATGCTATTCCTACTACCAAACAGAAGCTGTAGTATTCAGTTTAGACTGATCAGGTCACCCTAGGCAAGACCTATCAAGTCATAAATAGAATAGTCTGAAATATTCCATTAAAAGTTCAAGACCTAATCACAAATATCTGTGAACACATACGGTTTTCTACTCCACATTTTGAATAAACCAAATGGATGTCAAGAAATAAAGAAAGATAACACTTAAGAATTACCTAATTAAATTATTTGTCAATATTTTTTATGCTGTTTTAAGGATTTTCTCAGTACAATGCAAACATAAACCAAGCCTGATCTATGTTGAATTACTATAATAATAAAAAAAACCTAAAAACCAAAAATCAGTTTAAAAAGAGTCACAAGAAAACCACAAAGAAAGAAGTGACATTCACCACTACAAGAACTTCAAGGTTGAGAAAATATTTAAAATTCTCTTTGTTTGATGCAAAATCTGCAAGACAATGCCTCTTCACTGATTAATGCTGCATGCATGTGAGAGGAAATACTGACATTAATATTGACACTATCTAGATTACTCTAATGCAATGTTGTTAGAAAAATGAAAAAATTTAAATACTAATATTTTCTTCCCTTTCCGATATATTTTAAATTAAGTCTTGCTTCCCTTCTTCTTTTCTTCCCTTAAACTATCTTCTACTGCTTAGCTACTAGGTGAAAGTCTGGTTTTGCTTTTTAAGACTCCCCAGATTCCTGACTAGATCATCCTTCCTGCCTCTTGGTTGTGCTCCTCACAAATGTACAGTGAGGATAGTGTGTAAAATTCTCCATTCCTGTAAGCACCTTGCATTTCTCTGCTCTGTCTCCTTCTTAACTTCCAGTCATAAAGTTTTCCAGACACCTATGTGTATCCTAAGTGACTCCACCAGAATTGTGACCTTATAATTTGCAGAATTTTTTACATATTTCAAAATTTTTATTTGGTGAAACTTTACCCAGGGTCATGTACACCATTAGGCATATCAATACAAAATTCAGATAAGTCAGTTAAAGTTCATGTTTTTCATTGCAATTTAATCCATGTGACTTGATAGAAAATATTCAGTAGTGTCTTTAATTTCTTCTTTTTACACTTATATCTCCATCTCTTAGCTACTTGCATGTATCCTTTTGTTCCTGAAAACTTGGAATGTTCTCCCTCAGATGCCCTAAATCCTCAATTACTTTAACAAATCCATTGCCTATCAAAAGTACTGACCAATTGTACTTTCAAAATTTAATCTAGGGTACTACATTCCTGTAAAGCTATAATGAATGTTTAATTTTTCTGATTAATATATTCTTAAGTGAAGAGTTAGGAAAAAAATTCAGGAAAAGGAATAGCATGCTTCTGAGCAACTGTATTCTAGAAAAGGAGCAAGATACTGCTAAATACCTGACACCTTCCACTTTTTATCCTAACTTTCTTTCTATTTTCCTTATCTATATGCTAAAATTAATTCAGAAACCTGAGGCATATTGAAAATTATTAAAAATTTCCTGCTTCAGTTTGCTGTATTATTTTCTATGTTTGTTTTTTTTTTCTCATCATTCAGACTAAATGAAAATATTTAATGTGAAAATATAACATTTTTAAAAGTGATATATTTATTCTACTTATAAACTCTCTTTATTAATCAGAACATGAGATACTTTCCTAAGTGGGCTTGATAGATACTTGCATTGACAAAACTTTCAAAATTTTAAGAAATTTGTTTTGAATGACCACTTCTAAGGATTATTTGTGTATTAAAATATCTTCTTGCAGCATCTTGTGAAAATGGAAATTTGGTCAAAACATACATAATATTTCAAAAGCAAACCTGATGTGATACAACAGATAACTTTTTTTCTTCTTAAAGTGGAAGAGTACATGAGATTTGACTGTGGTATTACACATCAAACCTATGAGTTTTGTTACTTCCCAATAAGCCATTGCATTTAGAGATTCCAATATGTCTTATTATGTGTGAAGCAGAATGGAATATGTAAATTGATGAAGAGATTTGAGACAAGATCTTTGCATGTTGCCTCTAAGCCTTCTGTCAAAATCAGTATCGCAGCGTTTCAAATAAAGCAGTGGAATAGCTGATTCCCTGAATTAAAACATGGGTTTGATTAAGTTGCTAATTTTATAGGAGCACATTTTAGATCCAACAATAAAATGTAGGTACAGCTCTTTAAATGTGTTCGAAACTCATCTTGCCAGATCATTCCTTCAGTCTGTTGAAATCCACACTTCATCGCAAATGGGTTTGTCTTTGGGTAAGGACTTTCTATTCAGCTTTTCCACCATTTTCTGAGGAAAATGAACAATTTTCTTTGGGTGTATATTAATTGTGGGTTTTTTCAGTGGCAGGTTTCTATATTATGTAAACATATATGTGAATGTATTTCTTTGGAAGACTTAATGGATAAATTTATTCCCAGTGGGTGACATTTCTTTGTTTTATATTTTAAAGATATGTAGAGCTCACTGAAAGCAGAGTCAAAAACAGTGTATACGGACACGTGTGTTTATATTTAAAAAATCATATAGAAGTCAAGACAGCTGTCACAAATAAAGACAATTCTTTATAAAACTTCTGTTTGAAGAGGGCCAGACAAAGGAGACTTTGTTTATAATTTATTTACTATTTTGTAAATTATCTCTGATGGAGGGTAGTAAAATATTTGCTTTCTCGTTTGGTCTGTGATGTAGAAAGTTGTGTAACCACTAAGCTCTATCAGAGCCTGATGTCACTTTCCCTGTAGTATGATATAGAAAATGACATCTTAATATCTGGACAAAAGAAATCAAGTACAAGCCTCTTAAGCACTTAGGATAATTAAGAATATTTCATATAGGGTTTTCTGTCAAGCATGCATGAACCTCCAGCTCCCATGCAATCTACATTTTCAGTGGTCCTATGTTTGGTTTTACTGCATGCAGCATATTTCCTATGGTTCTCAATGGGTCCAGTGCTTGCAAGATGCCCCTTAGGAGGTGTGGGTCAGGGATGAGCCACATGATCTAATGTAACTTTCTAAATACATGCATAGCCTTTGTGAGAGAAGTCTTAGCCAAACAGAGGTTCTGGCTGATTTTAATTCCTTGGAACTCCTGTTATATTCTGAGCCTAGAAAAATATTTTCCCTATGAAATGGCATTTTTAAGTGTTTTGGTGCTTTGCACTCTAAAACATTTACAAATGTTTCTCCTACTAACTCTATTTGTGCTCATTCAAAACACCAACATCTCTGCTTCTGCCAACTCCAGTAGAACATTGAAGCAATAACTAGCAAAATCTCTGCATTACCTTACTCTTTTAGCAAGAGAGCATTAACCTATGAAAAAAAGGAAATTCTGATGTGAAATTCTTCATTCTGTTGTCTTGGGCTTACTCAGATTCGCTCTTGCTGAAACAGATCATAAAGTGAAATTCATGACACACTGATAAACACCATAATTGGATGCTATGCTTTTTATCAAGATATGTTATACTTATTTATGCATTTAATAATTTAAACTACTGAAAAAATAAGTAGAAAAATGCTATTGATGAAGTGGACCAAGACAGTGAAGTTAGTGTGGACTCAAACTTTCCATATGGAAGTGCATTTCCTGGTTTTATTTCAAAGTCCACAACATTAACACACACACAGCTCCTCTTTCATTTCATTTTTGATACACCAACCACTTAATACTCATCTTTTTTTCTACATGAAACATTGTGAAAATAAGAGAATTCAACACTTCTGATGAGCAAACAAAATCCTGCATTAACCTCCAAACACTGCACAAAGACTGCATAGTCTAGACTGAAAATTTAACAGCATTTCTGTAAAGGTATTCCAAATAGATGCTCATCAATACAAATATGAGCATGATACAGAGAAGTATCAATTTGAAATCCATTAAGAGCAATATATTTAATGTGTCTTTGTCATAAAGTTTTAGTGGGTCACAAGATGTGTACCAGTTACTGGCTACCAAGCAGACTAACTAAAGAACTGTAGTAAAGTAAGTCACAATTTAATAGCTTTGGTGAGTAAAACCATGCGTACTTTTAATACTGAAAAAAAGGTGAAATTTTCAATAGGACTCTTTCTTTCTTAAGAATTTTAAATTGAAAATTATCTGAGCAATTAAATCCAATTATTTCTCTATTAGAATTCAGTTCCTAAATAATTTTTGAAAATAGCATCTAGGTCTTATTCCTGTAATTTTTGTGCAAATAAAGATAAGCATAAAATGTAACAAAAGTGAACAAAAAGAGAAACAAAAAGGGGATTTCATATTTAAATTACAAAAACAAAGAGAAACTTTTCAGAAATGCCGCATTACTAGTTCAGTGTTCAGTGGCTATGTTTCTAAAACACTCTGTAAAACTACAGATTAGGCATCATGAATTCAAAACATGTTTTGAATGAGAATATGGAAATCGGGTTTGAGCTACCTGGCATGGATTTTCCACTTCTTTTACCTTGAACCTACTGCAGAATTTGCAAATACACTTTATGAAAGTTTGTCACATCATCATATCTTTCACTTTTCCTTGAAATAGTTAAAGCTACCACAAGTTAGCAATGCTTTTATTGTTTCTGTTCACCTTTCTCTGAGATAAGAGTGACAGCCCATTGTCCTTAAGAAGAGTCCAGGCTTGATTCCTGACTAGGCTTTAAAGATATTGCTGTGCAAGAACTCAAGTATTACCTATACCAAGCTGCAATCTTTAGCTTGTAAAGATAAAAAATAAAAGCCATATTACTTGAATGTACCATATGTCACAGATGTATGAGTTATCAAGCATGATCTGTTAAATCTGAAGAAATGTAAAGCTGTGAGAAACAGAAATGAGAAGAAAGGCTTTAAAATGTCTTACCTGACAAAATAATGTTTCAGAGAAAGGTGAAGTAGTGAAATTACTTTGAGTCCTCCAGAGAAACAACAATGATCAATTTACTCTGATTTAAAAAAGCATTATCCAACAAAGATTTTTTTTCTTTCAAATTACCATTATAAAGGAGCTAGATAGGTTTTCAGGCCTCTTCTCTTTTTCTTTTCAAAGAAAAGTCCAGCTAGGCTTTTCTTTCTGTAATGACTGCAATTAAATGCAATGTTTCAAAACACTCATGCTGTTGCTAGAATTAGCAATTGAAGAAATGGTAAGTGTAATAATCATCATTAATTAAAAATAAAACAAAATGAGGTCTCTAATGAAAAAAATGAGAAAGAGTTTAAATCAAGGAATGGATGAGGGGAAAGAAAAGGCAAAACCTCCACAAATACTAAAACACGTTTACATTTTTAATATAAGTACTGATGATAATTTTTAGGCAAATAGTGGTAGCCAGTAAAACTTGATATGGAATGCTAGCCATTTAAACTTTGAGTTTGTTAACACAAAAGTTATGGTTGTGATATACCATTAAAAAATTTAAGGGACAGCTAGAAAAAGGCAATAGGGTAATCATACACTAGATGAAACATTAGGTACACAGGAAACTAAGAATGATGATTCTGAATAATACAATTATACTTTGTTTTGCAAGTTTCTATTTCTGTTTTCTGAGACATGTTTGCAGGCAAGAACTCAAAGAACCCCTAAGCCTTTCCTTCTTCCTCTTATTCAGTCAACCGTGGGGTATGTACTATTTTGATGAAATATTTGCACTAAACAGAATGTAAGTACAAAGCATGCAGTGATGAATAGCACTGTCTTTGTTGCAATTTCTTTTTTTTACATCAGGAAATTCTAAACACACTTCCCCCTATGCTATCAAATCACAGAATAACTGGATTAATTTGGAGTTGCAGCAATATCAGAGCAGTCACTAATTTTGCACAGAAAATAAATAAATAAATCCCACAAAGGCTTGACACTTTTCCAGCTCCTGAAATAATGTATTATTAAAAACAAATTATGGTGTGTCAAACTGCAGCGTATTATGATGTGATGTGGATGTAAAGCAGACATAAATCCTAGACTTTAGGAAATAAATTTATGATGTGCTCTGTAGCTTCATGTCATGAAATGAAGTCACAAAATTATTTTTGAGTGTATTACTGGAAGCAGCTTTATTTCCCTCCAGTATCATTTAAATTCTCAGCTGAGCAAAACTTATTCAGGAAAGGATTCTGATTCAGAATGAGGAAAAATCAGAAATATTTTTTTCCCTGTCCTTATCTTCCAAAGTTGATGTTTTGTTTTTTGATTTTGTTTGGGGGTTTTTTTGGTGGTTTTTTTTTTTTTTTTTCCTTTATCTAGATTTACCAGAATTTTGAACTTCACTGGTTTGGCTGAACTTGGCAACAAATCTGACACCAGCTGACTACCTTTCATCAGCTTCAGTTGTATTGAATTTGAATCAGTAATGAATATGACAGAAAAATATATTTAAACTGTAAAGGGAAATCTTCTGGCACATTCTGCATTGCAGCTGCTTCCTGGCCTAGTATTTGCCCATACTACAATAGTGTCAGGAAATCTTTGCAGCCCTGAACAAGGGTTCCCCACTTGAAGATCATTCTGAGGGATAACTCAGACACACTAGTTAACCAGCACCAACACTGCTCACTGAGTGTGAGCATCACTCATATCCCTCTGCTTTCTCTGACAAACAATTATTTGGGTATTTGATAATTTTCAAGGACGATAATTCAAAAGAGCTTTGGCCAAGTGTGTCCCTAACCTGTGATACCTAAGTTAATGTTTGAAATGTTTTAATCTTTAAAAGTCTCCCTTAATGACACAGATTTTAGGTTAATGCCTTTGTGTAATCTGCTATTATACTAAAACTTTTTGATCTTTAGAGAAGGAATTCTCTTCTGCATCATATTTGAATGTTTTAGCTAGAATATCTGCCCCTGCTCACAAAAGGACCATGCAAAATGGTTTGTGATTCTGGGAGTGACCAGTACAGAACCCTTAGGTGACAGCTGAGGAAAAGTCAGAAAAAGCACACAGTCATACTTCTCCAAATGGTTAACCTTATTTAGCCTTTTATAACAGAGCCATTTCCCATTTTTCTACACGGAGAGTGTCAACAAAGAATAGCTCTTTAAAATTCTCAGGATAGATTTGATTGCTACTCAGAAAATATGATTCTAAACAGTGGATATCAACAAATTACTGTGAGCTAACAAATTGTATCTCCAATTTAAGGGCTTCCTTACTATCCTTCTAGTGATCTGGAATCATGCGTTTATCCTAATGCGTTTAAGGCATAGCTATAGCATATATCATACATGGCATGTTTTAAATATTACTATTATCATTATTAGCTAGCTGACAAATTATTAGGTAGCTACAAGGACTGTTTTATAGGCTTCTTGAATCGTTTCAGACAAGGACAGCGCTGATTTTCTGCAGTGGCCATGGAAGGGCACAGCCTGGAGTTGTATGGCCAAGACCCTAATGTTATTCTATGTCATCTTAAATCAGTGCCAGGAGAGTCACAGGCGAGTCACAGGGGAGACAGACTCTCTCACTTCCGAGAAGACCATTGATTTTCTGGGCAGGAGAAAGTGTGGTATGGTGGGACAGTTGGTCAGTCAGTATTTTGTCATGGTTCCTCTATGTAAATAGTTTCTTTCTTGATAATATTGTTGCTGTTACTGTTTGTTTTTCTTATCTCATTGCTGCTTCCCATAAATCATTCTTATCTCCGCCCATGATCTTGCCTTGTGTGCCTCTAATACTCCTCTCCAGCCACCTGTGAGCAGAGGATGGGAGAGGGGAAGCAAGTGAGGTGAGTGTCAGGGAGGGACAGGAAATTGAGGAGTACCATTCCTAAATTACGAAAGCCTTAACTGGTGTCAAATCTGGAGCATGAAGGTTTGAAATAGTAACAGAGCTGCCTTTATGGGAGTGGAAACAAGCTTGGTCTAAGCACTTGTGTGTTATGTGTGGAGCCCCTGGTCACAATATTCCTTGACTGTTCCTGCGGGTGTGGTGTTGTAGTGTGTTTTTAAGTTTCTCAGTTTGCTCCCCCATTTTAAGTATGTTTCCCCTTATTGTTCTTTAAAAATGGTTCCCTCCTCTCCAGTTTTTCCCGCCACAGAACTTTTTACTGTTATGTTGCCTTGGTTACCCCCTCTCCCTCAGTTGCCAATCTCCTAAGTTATGTAACTTCCCCTCCCCTATTCTTCCTTATAAGCAAGTTCTTTCTCCTCCCTGGGCCCAGTCAATCACTCTCCACTCCTCCCAACCTTCTAGAACCTTCTTTTAGCTGAGGGTCGTGGTTGGCTGTGGTCCTGGGGCCCCTCCTTTGGTTTGTATTCATTGGTTGTTACCACATGTCAGTTATGTTTGGTACCTCCCTTGATATGTTCTCATTGGATAGCTGGGCTTCCCTCCCTTCTCCACCCCTCTGCTTTAAAACACTGTGTCTCCTTCTATTCTGGGCTATTTGCTGCTGGTTTTCCTTCCCACTGTTGGTTCCTGAGGACTATCAATAAACTGACTGTTAACCCCAGCAAGTGGTCGCCTCTTCTCTTCGTCTCCCCTGTGTGATATCCAGCTCCGCCATGCAGCCCAGCCAGAGGCCAGGACGCCAAGGGGGGCTGGCACTCCTATGCGTGGAGGATGTCGGCCATCTCTCACCTTCACAGCTAGCCGGATTTAGGGCCTCGTACGCCCTCGTGCAGTGTGGTACCTAACAGATATGTTCTTCTGTATGCTCCTCTTTTTCAGTGCGAGAAGGCTCAGGATTACTTTGTCGCTGTACAATGTGATACCAGTTTATGACATTATAACATCAAGGGCTGTAAGAGTCATTTGGGATGGGTATTCAGTGTCATTCTCTTGCCCCGGACTTGAGCGATTCATCTTGGAATTCATTCATAATCATACTGTGATTTCAGCTGCCAGTCAGGTGAGCTTGCAGTGACCTGTCTGCTCTGATGCTGGGCTATCATGTCCCACAGTATGAAACTAGATCGTAGTAAAGCAAAGCAACTGTGATCCCTGTCCCAGGATTTAGGCATTGACAAGGGGATCGCAATGAGTATAGAAAGTCAGCTCCTGCAGGCAGCTCCTGTCAAGTGTGAGGGAAAGATGTCTCTAAAGGATGAACTAGTAGTGCACCCAAGCAGATAGAACATTATGGAGAAAGGTGTCAGGTACCTGACAGAATTACCTAAGATGTAGGAAATCTATAGGGATTTACATAACAAGCAGTGCCCTGTAGATCCAGATGAGCTCCCTTGTGCACAATTCATACAGTGGAGTTTGTATGGAGCATGCTGTTTTCATGTATGCACTCATTGGCATTGATGTCAATGAAACAAGGAGTAGAAACAGTGCTTCATGTGACTCTCCACTTCTAGCCACCAGGGTAGTTAACACCTGAGGTTGTACTAATTGAGATGGCCCTGCCCAGTCAAAACCTCCTTGTCCTGTAGAAGGGGATAAAGTTTCATAGTGCATATGGGAAATAGCCTTGCCTCAAGCAAACAGATGCCCATCTGTGGAACTGTTTTGGCTCAAGGTTCTGGGTGTGCTTGGTGAGTAAAGCAGAGGGACCAGGAAACCCAATGTACCCCTCAAGGAGATTTGATTTTGGGCTGAGAAGAGTAATGTTGAATTGTCTAATATTTGTTGCTTAATGACACTGCCAGTGTATGCCAGAACTACCATGGACAACGAGAATGGACTGCTCCAGATACGCCAGTTGGTGATGCTGACTGCAACCACCTGACTGCTCACCAGCTCTCTCTCCTGCCCTGGAAGACGGTAAGGCAGATAGACTCCACAGTCATGGACTAAACAAACTCAACAGATAACTTGGAGGAACAGCCACTGACTATGAAAATGATACCTGTGCTTGTGTATATACGTATATGATTGGAAGGTACAGGATCTGGGTGTGATGTAGACAGCATAGAATAAAGAGTGAATAATGTCCTGGTTTCGGACAACAGGGTTTATTTTTCACAGTAGCCCAGAGGGACTGGAACCTGGAAGATGCATGGGCATGGCCAAGCACCTGATTCTTATTTGATACCATCTTATGTCATTGCCAGGGCAGGAGAAAGGGACTCTCACTTTTGAGAAGGGAATCCCTTTTCCAGGTTTGAGAAAGTGTGGTGTGATTGGACAGTCATATTTTATCATGGCTTTCCTGTGTCAACCATTTATTTGTCTTACACCTCTTGTTAGTAATATTCTTGCTTTTACTGTTGGTTTTCTTATCTCATTGCTATTTCCAGTAAGTTGCTCTTATCTCAGCCTGTGACCTTTGCCTTTGATGTCTCCAATTCTCCTCTCCAGCCACCTGTAGGGCAAGGAGGAGGGTGAGGAGAAGCACATGAGTTGCATGTGGTTTTGGAGTCTCAGTGAGGGGAGCACTAATTTAGGAAGTAACATTTCTAAACCATGACAACTTAGCTGTATATGTACCTTCTTATTTGCATTCATATTCAGTAGTCTGACCTTTGAATTGAAATATACATTCGTAATTTGAAATAGCTTGATTTTAGAATAGCATGTATTCCATGAAAATATTAAGGATGAGTGCCTCCTCATGCTTTAATTAACATTAGGTTAACCTGCAAAGTAGTGAAATGTCAATTTCCACTGACTACGTGAGAGATAAGCTAGACCCTTAGGCAGGAAATATGTGCTGGCCAATAGACTATAAATTAAATAAAAAGGTCAGTTGTATCATTCTGAAGAGATCCAAGTGCACATCAGTTGTGGCATGTTTACTGGCTGCTGCCATGTGAGCAGTTGGGATAGTGTAAGCCCAAAGTCAAGCAACAATAGACTTTAGAATACATATTAACAGAAATATTCAGCATGAGACAAGACTAATAAAAAATGCTTATCTCCATTCCACCATTTGTATCAGAAATACAATGTGTTGCACAATCTATTTTCCAAAGCTATCAATAAAAAATAATAAATTGTTCTTAAAATAATGTATTAATTTAACATGGAAAGAGCTCCTAGCATGTTTATAATGTAATGCACGACTGCCATAATAATAGTACTGTTAAAGATCTAATTGGTACAAGTATTGAGTATATGACAGTGCACTCTGTTGGTGGCATGCCATGAGAACTGATGAAGTCATTCCTTCAGTGAACTGTGAAATAAAACCCTCTGTCTGAGTTACTGTCTCATGTGAATGAAATTGACAGCATAATTCTAGAGTCTATTTTAACCTCTGTTTGGTCAATTAAAAATAAGAATAAAAAGAAAAGGAAATATAAGCTAGCAGCAAGCTGTCTACTGCCACTAAACAGGCAAGAGCAGTGTTTAGACTTCCCCTTGGAAGTAATGCTATAACAGGGGGTTTTTTTAAGTCTTCAACACATTGCACTTTTATGCTCCAATAAAAAGAACAGAAAATAATATTTTAGTTCTTTAGAAATTCTCTGCAAACATTGTGTAAGGCTTAAAATTAGTAACTTTTTTTCTGTGCTGGCTTCCACAAAAAAACAACAACAAAAAAAAAACATTTAAAGTAGTTGCTCACTGGGAGAGACAAGCTATATTTGCTAGTGACCCAATAACAGAGGAAGAAAAGACTGTGCACCAAAGATGTGCATGGTATTTTCTAAAAATTATTGATTAACATCTTATGATGTAATCTGTTTGCAAAAGAGACAGATATTTGTTGCCTTCTTCAAAAGGGTTAAGAGTTTGTCATTACCGTTTGGGTGATAGATCACGCTTGGAGTGCCTAAGCTTAAAGACACACTTCATTGAACTCCATCTAGCAAGCCTCATGCCTATGAAGGTGTTCCTCTTGATTGCTTTTCATCTGGGCCACGGAGTGATTTGTTTGGAGGGTGGCATTGATTAAGTGCAGGAGAGCCATGGTTTACTGTGACAGCTGCTAGGCCTCTGTCAACAAATCAATGGGGCTTTTTCACTTTTTCTTCTGTGCCATTTTTTTCCCCTGATATTCTTAGCTCTCCTGTTAGTATCCTGCTGTTACTAGAGATTAAAAACATGTTTATACCTGTCTTATGATTTTCTGATTTTTCAATCATATGAAATGTTTATTGGATGGCAAAAAGGGCTCTGCTGTTGGATCTGAGTATCCTCTCTAGGATACAGCGAATACATGGGAGTAAGGGGTGTACAATACCACAATATGTGTTCTAAAAGGAAGTTGTTCTTTTGTACATAGGTTAACACATAATTATCAATGGTGTACATGTAAATAGTACCGCATTGTTCTATTGTACTAACTAGTGATGGTTTTGAGCTGTGAAACTTGACTTTGATGAAATTATGTGGAGGAAAGCTTTCTACTGTTCCTTTCTAAAACACTTAAAAACCAGCAGTTTGTATTTCTGGTCACAAAGTATAGGTTTTGAAATGAACTTTAAATAACAAGCAAGTGACAAATAGCCTTTTTTCATTAAAGTAATTTCAAAAATTAATATTTTATGATCCATATTTTTTATTTTATATATTTATTTCATCTTAAACATCTCATCATAAATTTTCCACAACCATGTAGTTTTATTCATTTTTCCAATCTATTTTTTTCCAGATTATTTTTAGGAACAGTGGAAATTTTTCATTTAAGATTCTTACTTTTATTCAAATTTACTTTCAAAACCTAATTAAGGATTCTATTTCTAGAAAAGCAATTAAAAGTTTTTTCTTATATGTGGCAGATATATAGCAGAAAATGTTATCCACTTGCTGTCCAAGGCCATTTTGGATAAGGCCTTGAGCAACCTGATCTATGATTCATTCATTTTATGTGCTTAATTAAGTGTTAATTTGTTGTTCCATAGTTAAACACATATATTTTTATTAAATTAAAATTTAAAAATTTAGAATAGTGAAATTAAACATAGAAGAGATAAATCATTATTCTGAGATTTTTTCAAATACCTAGTAGGAAAATGCTGTCTAGTGACCATAAGAGGAACTTTTTTGATCAAAGAAATCTTAACATTAAAAATGTATACAGAAACAGAAATACAATGCAAAGGAAAAAATGTATTGTCAAGTTGAAGTTACACTGCCAATAGTAAAGATAAAAGAACAGCAGCAGATAATTTTAGGGGGTTCTACAAAAACCATAAAACATAATTGTATTGACATTTACCTTTTAAAATATGAATGCATGGACATAAAATCCTGATGACTCCAGTAGTTTAGATGAGTCATCCAGAGGAGTAAGTTGTTCTAGAGAAGCTGAGACAGGCAAAATACTTTCACATGTAGATGGTGTAAAAGCCATCCTTGGAATCCCTCATCTTCCAGTTGCAAAAGATAAATTGAAGTGAACACAAAAATGCACTGTTGCATTTTAAAACTATTCCATTATAGTTATAAAATTTTGAAATATATTTATATATATACATAAAATTTCCACTTAGGGAAAACACTGAGAATCTGAAATGGCAGGATTTTGTTACACAGAGAAGTGCTCAGAGAATGCTTGTGAATAAAGAGGACTGCAGCTCTTATTTGCAAAAGATGCCTCAAAAGGCAAAACACACATTTTGAAAATACAACAGAAAAGGCAGCAAAACAAATGGAATTTTGCAACCAACTTCTGTAAAATTTCCACTGAAATCCCTGGTAGTAGCCAGACCTTTTAAGTTATATGCATTGCAGAAAAGCAGCTTTCTTGTGTCCCGATAGCTTTTACATACGTGAAAGACCAGCAATGTTGACTATGTTTCAAGCATATATTATACTATTAAATAATTAAAAGTAAGCAGTGGTGGTGGGAGGCGGAGAGAAGAGAGGTTGTGAAATTTTGTTGGTTTTGGTTTAGTTTGTTTGGTTTAGTTTGTTTTTTAGTCTGTTTTTATAAAGTATTCCTTTAGACAGTAGCACACAATGTTACATCAGGCTGGTGCCAGTTCCCCAGGGCTCAATTTTAAGGTCAATGCTCTTAAATCCTAGAATCACAGAATAAGCTAAGTTGGAAGAGACTCACAGGACCATTGAAGTCCAACTCCCAGCTCAGCGCAGCACACAAGTCACACCATGTTCCCAAGAGCATTGTTCAAATGCTCTTTAATTTAGTCAGGCTGGTGTTGTGACTGCTTTCCTGGGAAGCATGTTTTCATAAATGATCTGGACATGGGAATCACATATGCATTACTTGAGTTTACTGAAGGTGTTAAACTGGGAGGAGCTCTGGACTCTCTAGAGGGTGGAGAGAGATCTGAGTAGGCTAAAGAGCTGGACAATCAATCAACAGCTCTATGGAATTAAAGAGCAGGGTTCACTGCTTGGGATGGAGAAATCTTTATTTTACTTACAAATTGGGGTATGGAAGACTGGAGACCAGCCCCCATGAAAAGAGTTCTGGGGTCTTTAGGGTTGATGGAAATTATAAATGAGTGCACTCTCTGTCCTGGCAGCCAGAAGGGCCAACCCTGTCCTGGGTGCATCAGGCACAGCATCACCACCTGCACAGGGGAGGGGACTGTCCCACCCTACTCTGTGCTGGTGCAGCCCCACCTGAAGACCTGTGTGTGGTTGTAGGCATCTCAATGTAAGAAGAACAGCAGACTGTTAAGAAGAAGGATGACCAAGGACTCTCAGAGGAGGGTGACCAAAGTGGTGAAAGGCCTCAAGGGCAAGAATTCAGAGAATTGGATGATGTGACTTGGCTCGTTCAGCTTGGAGAAGGCTGAGAGATGGCCCTGTGGCAATCTACATTTTCCACTAGGGTTGTAGCCAAGGGGCAGCTGCTGATCTACTCTCTCTGGTGAGCAGCAATAGGACAAGGGGAAATGGAATTTGGCTACATGAGGGGAAATTCAGACTGGAGATTTGGAAAAGTCTCTTTACTGAGAGGGGGACTAGTCACCATAACTGACTGCCCAGGGAAGTGGCTGAGGCACCAAGCCTGCTGGAATTCAAGGAGTGTCTGGACAACACTCTCAGTCATACAGTTTGTTTTTAGGCAGTCCTGCAAGGAGCATGGAGTCAGACTTAATTGGTCCCTTCTCACTTGAGGTATTTGATGATTCCATGATTCTGTGCAAGGAGTTCTGCTTGCAGTTTCTCTCTGATCCTCAGTCAGTTAGAAAAGAATTTAATGAAAACAAGTTTTTGAAACCACATCTATATCTCCACATTCTTCTTGCAAAATATTCAGCCTGTACGTGACTATCTATTATCTTCTCCTCTCATATGTAAAAGAATATATACTGTAAAAGAAATGAATTGTTCATCAGTAAACTTTCAGGGCTTTGGAATTGCATCCACTTCTGAATATTCATCAAAATACAACCACTCATATGCCCCGAAAGATTTTTATCCAATTTTCAGCATTTCAATGTGTTTTAAATTTACAAATTGGGATCGTGTTATTGCAGAGTTTTTGAAGATAGTAAATAAATTTAAGTCTTATAATAATTTACAGAAATTTCCCAAATTGTTGAAATCCTATGAACAAACAAAAAATTCAAAGTTATCTCAGTGAGCTTTTACTTCAGGTAATTATTATTGAAATGCTAGCATCAGATAATTTTTTTTGTCATACATAAGAAAGGACAGGAAGGATCATAGATGTTGCCTGTATAACATCCTCTGAGAAATTGCTTTTGCTTTGAATTAAGTGAAGCTGCATGTGTGAGTCCTGGATGAACCTTCTGAGAATTCTCTATCTCTTGGCTATCAAGACCAAAACAAATTGTGGTCACTTTTTATGACATTTACACTCAATTATGTGTAGTATCAATGACAGGAACTTCAAGCTAATAAGAAAATAAACAAACAACAAAGAAAACTGGGAAAACAAAACAAAACCACCCCAAACCATATTAAAGTAGTTTAAAAAAGCACAAAAACATGGAAGTGTACTTCTCTTTACACTTCTTCATCTTTGTGTAATGAATGTTAGACTATTCATAGATTCATGTATAAAGTATTTCCCATTATGAGCCCCTTTGGGAGTCCAGTTTGAGTCAAAAATAAAAAGAAACTATATTTACCTTGAAAATTATCTTAAACAATGATTGCCTCATCATTAGATTTTCATCTGAGATACAGATAAGGATGACTGGAAACTAAAAATTTACAACTTTTAAAGAATTTCTGACAATTTTAAAGATGTTTGCGAATTTTTATGCTTGTACTGCTTATAAGCAAATTTCAGAGACAGATCAATTTTATGAAAGTATTTAGGTATAAAAGCTATTAAAAATGCCAAGGCAAAAGATATCATAATTTCATTTCTTCTTGTTTTGAGATTTCAAAAAGGTTCTCTAGTTATACCCCATGGAGCCAAGAAGGGACAGGAAAGTAGTTAATTAGAAATAAAAAAACCAGGTTTTATGCCTTTTATTTGTGGGAGAGTAGGGATCTTTCAGCAAGGTGACAGTGCAGCTCAGGAAAATATAGGAAACAGAAAAGTTATTTTGACCGCCAAGTCTCCTCTGTCAATTTATGATATTTTTTCTCCCATTAAAGCTTCCAGTATTCCCAAGCAGCTAAACACTGCTACTTGACACTGATGTTATGATGACTGAGAATGTACATAGTTTGTTGAACCATGGGCATGCTGTGCTGCCATTGCAAATTTACCTGAATTTCTCAGAGCTTAAACTAGATAGAGCAAAGCAAAAGCTGTAGTATGCCTGCTGTAGTGTGAGGGTGCTTCCCTCTCCAGGAATTGAAAGTTTTCCCATCCCTGCTCTAGCTGCACTGCAACACCTTATAAAATGTCATTCTTTGCTTTATTTCTGTCAGGTTACTCCTTATTTTATTTTCCTTCGTCAGACTTTTTACAGCAAATAATTAAAAAGCTATGTTTAATCCAATAGCTGAGCTGCTTATGCAGAGTAACAATTCAAAACTGTCTTGTTCACAGCTCAGGTGACCACTGGACTAAAAAGAATAATGGAGCAATGCTATGGTTTTCTTGGTTTGGGTCCTCTAAGTGACTCCTGGATTCCCGTATGAGTATAGCTTGATAAAAATAATTTTAGAGTTGTGAACACGTCTTGCCAACAAAACCCTTACCTATTTAGGGTATTTTATCTTTTTTTCAACTTTACAGAAAATTTCTTTCTGGTCAATAATTGGAAGGGAATATTAGGAAGAATTAATTTTTATAAATCAATTAACATCATTTGGTCTAGTTTCATTCTAAGGAGAAACATATACCTTTTGTAGCCTGAGAATGGGCTGAAAAATATTACAGAGTGCTTCTGTGTTCTACTGTCAGTTTTTAATTTTATAGTTTTTTTGGCAAAGGTGCAGTCAGGAGCAGTCATATATTTGCATAGATGTTTATATATGTTTGCATGGATACCTATAAATATAAATATATTTGTGTGTATGTGTATATAAATATACACATGCATACAAATATATATGTGTCTTAGAATGTAAAAAGTAGTAATGAGAACTCTTCCCTTGCAGCAAAGAAAACAAGCATCAGGCAAACCAATAGCTCAGTGATTTACAATGACAGGTGAGTGCTTTTATTATTTGCTTCTTTGGACGTAACATAAAGCTAAATATAATTTTTCTGTCTCACCTTCTGCACTGAAGTGCAGAGCCCAATCAGTCCAGAATGTTCAAACTCCACCTTATACAAGTCTCTCTCCTTACTAGTTGGAGTTGCTGCAGTAACAAACATATATTTAATACCTGTTAGGACTTTACCAAATTAAAGGGTAATAACAGAACTTCCATCAAATTTCAATGCTATTTCCACATGCAAAATATGATACTTGTGGCTTTCAGACTCTGTTCAATCTTCCTTTCCAGAAAGAAAAGTGTCTTACATAGAAATATGAACTGAAGAGAGAGTTATAAAAAATTTATTCTAAGGTCTTTGTTTCACCTGAGGCCATTTACTAAGAAAGGTAATATAGAGAAGAGAAATATTTCTAATCAAATATCTGCTACCTTTTTTTCAGTTACAACATACTTCTGAGAACATCTTCACATCTTAATGAAACACAGACCTTAGTGTTCCATTAAGCCTTTTAACCAAATTCTGCTTCACTTCTCTTTGCTCCTCCAAAAGGCCACGAGGTGACCCTTTAAGGTTAAAATTTTCTGGGTACAAAATACCTTATGTCCACACCAGGTTTGCTTGTAATTACACAAACTTCAAGAATACCTTGGAACAAATATGTGCTTTTTAAAGTTTTGTAGCACCAACACTGTCATAGTCATTATGTTTTATGGGGGATGATCGACAAGTATGACATCTAGAAAACAGATACTGACCCCCAATATCGAGGAGAAAGTAATTTAAATCAATTTAGCCTTTCTGGACCTTTAAATACCCGTTGATAAATTAGAAAAGGTTATATAAATTCTGTTTTACTGTGTGATCATAGAAGATACCACTATAAATATATAGATCATAAAGGACAGGCAATGCATAAAGCAATGAATTTTGTAAAAGTTTCATTTCAATGTTGTAAATATGGCAAATTTAAGAAAAGATGTGACAGTATGTAAGCATATCCTGACCCTAACATTTGTGATCCAAGTAAATTGTAAAATGGTGACTGAAAATTACAGAATCACCAAATCATGGAATTAACTAGGTTGGGAAACACCTTTGAGATCATTAAGTCCAACCTATGACTGAACACCACTTTATCAAGTAAACCATGGCACCAAGTGCCACATCCAGTCTCTTTTTTAAACACCTCCAGTGACAGTGATTCCACCACCTCCCTGGGCAGCCCACTCCAGTACCCAATCACTCTTTCAATGAAGAACTTTTTACTAAATGTCCAGCCTAAACTTCTCCTGACACAGCTCAAGCGTGCGTCCTCTTGTCCTGTCACTGGTTCCCTGGGAGAAGAGGCTGACCTCAGCCAGGCTGCACCCTGCTTTCAGGCAGCTCTAGAGAGCGATGAGCTCACCCCTGAGCCTCCTCCACTCCAGGCTGAACAACCCGAGCTCCCTCAGCTGCTCGTCACAGGATTTGTGTCCCAGAGTCACCACTAGCCTCGCTGCCCTTCTCTAGGCACTCAAGGTGCTCGATTATGTGGAAGATATTGAAAATCAGTTAGCTATATCCACTCATGATCTGAGTTAAAGGTACCAGGTTTTACTATCTAGACTGTTTACTCGCTTTCTGATGTCTTTCTGTGTGTTTACTTTCATGCATTCAGCTGGCATGTGTTTCAACAGAAGTACAATTTCCTTTTCAAGCTATTAGATGTGTAAAGGCAGAAAACACAGATGCACACAAGTCCTCAACAAATTCTTATCATATTTCTCCATTTTAACTAATGAAAATCTTTAAGGTGTAATGATAATGATTATGGAATAAGTATATACAGAGATTTTTACGTTTTTTTTTTTTTAATTGTTGTTATATAGGAGTGCCCAAGGATTCATTAGTGAGCTCACACAAAACAAAAGCAGTTGTGCTCTGCACGTGCCCAAGTTTTAAGATCTGTGTCTGAAGCAATTCAGCAGAAGTGTGATTTTTTTAATCTTACCTATAACATACTTCAATTCCAATGATGTTTTCTTTCTTCTTAAAAATTACTAGCTTTATTATAATAGCCCTGAGACTAGTGTTTCTTTGCTTTTCACATAATTTAAACAAATTTATCATAGGAGTGTAGTAAAAGTGAAATACTCTATTTTGCATATTTTTATGCATATAATGCTCATACCCAAAAATGCATGTCTCCCACAAGTGCATTTAGTGGTCCTCAGAATAAAAATGTAAGGAGATTAAACTTTAGACAAGTTAAAAAATGAGGCTGTCATGTAGCTGAAAGCTAAAATTAGAGACAATGTTTAGGCTAAAAATTAATTCCATCTTTGAAATCCAGTTATCATGGGCTTTATCAAATAATAAATCTTAATCAGGTGTTACAAAATGTTATTCTTCTCTCATTATGCTTTGTGATCACTTATATTTGTGAAAAAATATATTTCCCAGTTCACTTAAATATTTATATATTATATTTCTGTATTTAGATGTTTTTGAAAATACTGTGTACTTAAATATATGTGACTTGAAAGGTGATTGAGCTTTTAATGGGTACTGCAAGGTGATGTACCTGCGTTGGGTGAACAAGGAGTCACTGACAGGCTGGGTGACACGATTATCAGGATCACCCATCATGTGGTAGCATTATGGATGTATTTGAGGGTAGGAAACCTTAATTCTATTTCAACCAACTTATATTAGTAAAAAATTCATAAACTGACAGCCTCATTAATTTAATTATCAACATGATGGGTTTCAGTAAATCCACTGGGGACTTTATTATGTATAATTGTATGTTTGAGAGTTTTCTGTAACCCAGAACTCTAATGAAGCCAGAGGTTCAAAAAGCAGTCTTGCCCCAAGCACAGAAATTTATTCTGACACTGTATCCCCGAAAGGGATCTGTTGTAAGACTCTGTGAAGCTATGAATATATTCTATAAGTAATTCCCTGAAAAAAACCACAGCAGATAATCTGTATTTTGCACCAAGCAATACTGACAAACAAAATGCTTCTCTTACTGCAGTTATTATTACATGCTTTTGGGGTTTCTTCAAACACATTACCAAGGTCAACAGTGTTGTGGCCAAACTGGAGACCTGCTAAAGGCTCAACAGCAAGCAGCAAGGCAGTAGAGAGAAAATATAAAGTTCTGGAATCACTTGCCAGTTGCAAAATGTAAAAAAGTCAAAGTCCATTTACATTACAGTATTGTTGTCCTCATGTTTCACACACTAAAAGTCAAAAAATTTTGTCAAAGTAGTATTTGTCAGCTATTTCTTCTCTGTTACACAATCAATATGGAAACAAACATGACCTGTCCAAAATGAATGTGACAGCTAGTATTTCCCAAAGCAGAATCAAGAGATAGATATGAAGATTTTAGGTGTACAGGCAGCTTTAGATCATAAAACTTGCAGTAACATAACTGGGACATGAAATGGAAATTGAGCTCAGCAACATTATGACATTATGCTGGATTAACTATTTTTGAAATATTTATAAAATATGTTTGGAACCAATAGGCCTTTTTAATGGTGTTGAAAAACCTCCTATTTTGACTACATTACTTATTAATTTGTTTCTCTGTTTATTTACTGAAGATCCTGGTTACAAAATAAATTTTAGTTTATGGAAATAGAGCTACTGACATGACTGTTTCCTCAGCCATTTCATTAAATTTCTTTTACCTATGAAAGATGTGTTTGTAGAGGTGCATGATACATCTACATGTAAAATATGTAAACTTTTTTCCTGAGTAAAATCGGAGGACAATAAGCTCCTGAATCACCTCACTGAGTCCTGACACATAGTTTTTTCCTACCACTTTTTTCATGGGTAATTTAGATCCAGTTTCAGGGAAATAATAGATTATATTAACAGGCTGAAATGGAAATACAAAGTTTATCCATAGTCTTTGTAATATTTTGAGTACTTCAATATCCACGGATATTAGCAACCTATGTTTTATTATAGAACAGAGATCTGATATCTTGTGTTAACAAATACAGATAGATCAAAGGCAAATATATTTTTAAAAGTTTAAAATTACCTCTTTACAGTGAAAATCAATTTCCCCAAGGATTTCACTCTTGTCATTTTAATGTTTATAGCCATTTGCTCTTAAAGACATAGCACATCTAATTATGCCATTCTTGAGGGGTTTTTTGTTGTCTCATTCAATTGATTAGCACTTATGAAAAACTGCGTTCAGTTTGTATCTCCATGGGCTACTTTTTCTCTGGAATATGTGATAAGCTGATGTGCAAATTTAAAAATCCTTGCACCATATTTTAAGGGAACAATAGCAGTAGTAGACATTTGTAACTTGCTTAGAAAATTATAAAAACAATTATTTATATTCTGTACAATAAAATTAGAATAAATAATATTATCAATGCTTATAAAACTTTTTTACCTCAGTGAAATTTCAAAATGTCTTACTAACTTATTGAAATAGAGTTATAGTTGTAAATGATGCTTAACTGAATATTTTTATCTATTCAAGAGATGACATTATTAAATTACCTCTATCTCTGAAAAGCAAAATAAAGGAAAATTTGTAAAGATAATTCAGAATTTCCATATCACTGTTTTCAACCTTCAGTTTTTTCTGCAGCAGATGAATCTTGTCTTACAATTTTCTGTTGTAGACAGTAGTGGACATTACCAATTGCAGATCAACATCGATACTTCCATTATTTTGAGTTCATGAAAATGTGTTACTCAGACCACAACTCTCCCCACTTTTAAATGTTGAGATTAATGTGTTTTCTTTCTTTCTTAGGATATTTTAACATATATAGAAAATTTCCTATCAGAAATGAAAGAAAAAAGGAAACAAAAAAAAAGAAGAAAAGACTTTAATATTTTCCAAAGATGTATAGAACTTGTCTTGAAGCGAAGAAAGAGCAAACAGACAAGTGCAGCATGCCCAGCAGACAGAGCTGCATGGCCTGGCACCTGCCATAAACAAACCTTGCAGGCTTTAGAGACTCAGGGTCAGAACTGTCATCCAGACAGAAAATTAACCCTTAGATAGAAGCTGCAAATTTTTCCAGTTATCTCAAGACAACTCAAAGTTTGGTGATATCCCCATAGTCAGCAATGCTCTTTTTTTGTCCCCAGGAGGTGAATGCTGCTTTAGATTCTGAGTAGAGCTGAACAGTCACTCATCTTCCTTTGAAGTTTTCCACTGGCTGTGGCCTTCCCTCATCCTCTTTGAATCTTCCACAGTGTGAATCTTTCTTCTCTATTCAATCACAACAGATTTTGCCATCTGAATGGCATTTTTTACCCTGTGGTAAGAAAAAGTGCACGACATTTTTTCTCTTTTGACAATTGAGATTGTAAGCCTTTTTAGCCTCTAATTATATATTCATAAGGTACTTGGAATGAGCCCAGAACTAACATCTTCAACAATCATGTAATACAAGCAAATTAAAGCTAAAATCTATAAATATAGTATAAGAAGCATATTTGCCCATAAATTAAATTACTACACGGCAGTAACAATGAAGGCTGTGAGCTCCAAACAGCATTATCATATTTGTTAGTTCAATTCAAATAAAAATAGTTAAACAGCTATTTTGTTTCCACCTCTCCTGCCAATCTTATTTAGAGGGCCATAGCAGACCTTCATGTTGCATTGTCTGAAGTATAAATCTGCCTTCCATTTTCAAACTTCCCTGAACAGCCTTTTAGAAAGTGCTCATGTAGTGCCTCCACTAATATGGGACCTTAGTGAATTTTAAGAATGCTGCTATAATTTTCAAAAGCTTTTGGCAAAGAAGCTTTAAAACTGAAGGGTCTACCTTTAATAAAATTACAGTTTGAATATTTTTCCCTTTTAATTTTATTTGAAATTTCTTCCTAAACATTTTTATTTTGAGTCTAAAGCTACCAAATAAATATCAGAGTTAAAACAGCCATGGCGTGTTCAATTGTATATCTGCATGACATCTCCCTGAATGACTCAGACTTGCATATATGTAGAAAAGCAATATGGAGATTTGCATTAAGACTTTTAAAAGTTCTGTGTTGGCTGTCTGAAGTGTATTGTGATAGTATATTACAAGGTTATTTTTTAAAAACAGTAATGCATAATGTACCTTAACTAGAGTTAAATGAATTCATCATATTCAATAACAATGAAGGGTCTATATCAAACCTTTTTGGTAAGTAAGAAATAAATGTAAACACTTTTGACAATATACATCATGACAGAGCCTTTAAGTATTAATACAAAGTGGTGCATTATATATCACTTAACTAAAAGATTTCATAATTATCCTATGCTTCATTAGACATCTCTGAGCTAGACATAAATATTTTAAATACTGGATATACATGTATATACATATATATATATCTGCACATGTTTAAGTGTGAGCATGTGAATGTGTATTGTGTATAAATACATTTATATACAGATACACTTACTCATCTTCTCCCAATGGCTACCCAAGGCTGATCAAGTCCAATTCAATTTCTAATGTTCTGACTATGGTTTCTTCATCTTCTCTACTTTTCTTTAAAAAGACAATTAAAAGGTATCCCACTCAATATAAAATCTTCTCTTGCACTTTTCACAGATCATGAGACATCAAACAACTTCTAATCTTCCCCATCTAAGTGAATCATTAACACTTCAAATAATGCGTGCTTAAAGCACCGTACAGCAGGTACCCTTCATGGTGTATGCTCCAAGGCTGTTTGCAGATTGTACTTAAGAAATTTATACAGATAATAAGTTTTTTAAAAAAAATTTCTTTAAAGTACAGGGAAGTATTTGTGATTGGGAATTCTAGAATATTTGATTTTTGATTTGGAATTCGAGAATACATCCATCCTAAACTCACTAAATACTGCATACAAATAGAAATGTCTTCAAAAGACACATTGTAATTATTTATAACATATTTGACTTTTTTGGCCAATCATTTTACAGCAAATGGAACCTCACAGTACTACTTCTACCAGAAGCACCAATCTAAAGACGTCCTGTGTAAATAATATTTAGACTTAAGTCATATTTTTCCACAAATGATTCCCAACAATTTCTTTAGAAAATACTAATACTACTATTACTAATAAAAGCAACCAAACAAAAAAAAAAAAAAACCAACGAACAGAGAAACACCCACATGTAAGAATTCTTTGAAATTCTTTTTGTAAAGATTACATGTGTCTTGGTCTATTTCTCCCTAATGGATCCTATTTCCTCGCTAATGAATGAGTAAACTCAGGCAGAGTCCTGTAGGAATCTGTGTCTGCCTGAAGGATAATCATTTAAATTGTAGCCATGTAGTCAGACACGTGTTGTGCCCTGTTGGTATATAATGGACAACAAATCAGGTCTCTTCTATTTATTTAGTTATCCACTAATAATATTTGAGCAGCAGAATCCTAGAATGCTTTTTTCTTCCCACCATTTTTTTCTTCAACTTTTTTTTCTTTAACTGGTTCAATATGACAATAACAGATGGAAAAAGTCCTAAAATCTTCCCTTTTAAAAGGAATTCAGCAATCTGCTTTTGTTGTATACCCTACCTTCTCCTTGTACACTCACTAATGCAGTGATGCTGCAACAAGAACTCTCTGCCATATTTCCAGGAGAAAAATGGAGCAATGCAGCCACCAACAGAGAAAAAATTGGACTCCTGAGGTCTATGGCAAGGGCCTTTCTCCAAGTGTAGTCGCACAGAGTGGATGCTGCTTTCAGAGGGGCAGAGACACTCCTGCTGCAGAGTCATTTCTCTGTCACAGACAGCAATGTGCCTGGACAGCTGTCTGATCTGCATTTAGTTACAGGTTTATTTTCTGTTGAGTAGAATTTACTGCAGATTTTGCCACTTTCAATATGAAAAAAATCTTGTCTTTAGTGTTCTTTTTGATTCCAAAAATTAACATCTTTAGAAACACAATTTCCATTGGAACCATTCCACTGACTACTGGGTGTTCTTAGCTGTGTTGTCCAACATTCTCTGTGGGTTTAGAACATTCCACTACATCAGAAGCCCTCCTAATGTATTTTCAAGCTTGTCTTTGTGACTGCACAGGCTGGATCCTCACGTAATTGCATGATTCCCAAGGGAAGACTGCAGAAATAAATCTATATTGTGCACACACACTTTAGTCCTAACTACTGAAGAAACTCATCATAAAGGATTATGACAAAAGGACTGGTTTGCAATCCTTATTCCATAAAGATACTATAATCTCTGTGTTTCAAAATATGCCACATACATGATAGCTGAGAAAGAAGTAACCAGCTTTTGGCGAGGAGCTCTGCCTTTTTTGCTGTCCATATAGTTCCTCTAGGGACAAAGAGCCAAAATTACCACTCTGCTATAAAGGGTTCTGGCTGAGATGGGAAAGAAATTCCCACGTACAGAAAAAAATGCCAAAATCATGAAATTAGTACGAAAATGAGTGTACCAGAGAACCACCACCATCACAGTAAGGATACAAGCTGCAAGTACTATCTATGGACCATTTGGAGAGAAGGTAGATCCTACACAGCAATGACACCAGTTTTAGAGAAGTCTGCATTTTATTACTTTGGTGGTGTATGTAGCATTTTAAAATAGTTCTAGTCTCTTCTACAGGAGGATTTGGCATGGGTACTTCACCTGACAAAGTAGTAAAAGAATATGTAAGATAAGTGCAGCTATCCCTCCCACTCCACAAAAATAAAGTTATGGCCTCGAGTCTTGCTTTTAATCACAACCAAACTACCTTCAGAAGCAGCTTGATAGAGAAATACTTTTAGGAGTTAGAAACTACATCTGCATTCTCAGAAAGACATGAGGCATTTTTGGAGGCATATTGTTACAAGTGAGAAGCTGCTGTGTCACTTAGGGAAACTCGTTAATATCTGTTTCTGTAATATCCACAGGGCTGCAACTCTGCTCAAAGGCTTAAATGGAAGAAAGAGCAGATTCAGCTCCAGAGATGTTTCTTAGTTCCCACTAGTTTCAGATGAACTTCATTTGCCTCACCAAGAAGAGCTGTTGCCTTTGAATCATAAAAATCCCAATTCAGCTCCCAGCTATTACACCATAAAAAACACATTCACAAAAAGTCCAAGCACTCTATGTGGGAACTTTGCTAATTAGAGAAATCTGCTTGGATTCCAAAGGATAGACACATAAAAGTCAGAGAAAGGAGTCTGGACATTGTAGCAGTAAAGAAATGACTTTGATTTTAAAGGAAGCATGTGAACTTAGGACAGACATACATTTTTATCCTAAAATCTTAGAATATTTTTGAAGATCATCCCTGAGGTAATATAAATCTGCTCAATTTTAAACTTCCGTAAATTCAGTAAATTTAAATCAAAAGACTAATATGTCTTGGGGTCCAATAAGAGTAAGAATTGTTTTTTTTACACAGTCTGCAAATACATTTTAGGTAATAAGTTTAAAAATGTTTTCTTTGCCCTCCTCTTACAGGTAAAATCATTAGAACCTAGACAAAACACAGTAATTAGGGTTTTGCAGATTGAAATAGTTGCCTTACTTTCAACTGATGAATTCTAACTTTTCCCACTATTTTTCTAGCTCTCTTATTTTTGTGAAAGTTTACCTAGGATGTGGAGAAGGCTGAGGCACTCAAGGATTTTTTTTGTGTTGCTCTTTACGAGGAAGTTCTCCAGCCACACTGCCCAGTTTGCAGAGAGCAAATAGCAAAAAGTAGAACTGCCTGCTATAGGAGAAAATCAGGTTCAAAACCATCTAAGAAGCCTGAAGGTGCCTAAGTCCATGAACCTGATAAGAAACATCCTCAGGTCCTGAAGGAACTGGCTGAGGAAGTGGCTAAGCCACTATCCATCATACTTAAATTGTGGCAATGCAATGAAATTACCACTTAGAAAAAGAGAGGGGAAAGGGGAATGGGAAAACTGTAACGCCCATTTTCAAAACAGACAGTAAGGACAAAATGCAAAACTACAGGCTGGTCATTCTCACCTTGGTGCCTGGCAAGGTCATGGAGAGCATTCTCTTGGAAACTAAGACACTTTGAAAATCAGAAGGTGATTGATGACGGCCAAGTTGGCTTCACTAAGGGCAAATCCCGCCTGACAAATTTGGGGACGATCTCTGGCAGGGTTGCAGTAATGGATGAGGGAAGAGCAACTGCAGTCAGACGCCTTGAACTTGTGCAAAACATTTCACAATGTCCCTGCATGACACCCAAGTGCAAGGTGCTGTATTTGGGTCAGGGTAAGCGGTGGTCTTGATGTAGGCTGGGTGGACAGTGGATTGAGAACAGCCCTGAGGGAAAGGACTTGGGTGTTCTGTTGGATGAAAAACTTGACATGAGCCAGCAATGTGCACTTGCAGCCCAGAAAGCCAGTTGTCCCCTGGTAACAAAGTGTGGCCAACAGAATGAGGGAGGGGATTCTGCCCCTCTGCTCTGCTGAGATCTCACTTGCAGGGCTGCATCCAGCTCTGGGGTCCCCAGCACAAGAAGGACGTGGACTTGTTGGAAAGAGTCCAGAGGAGGCCTCCAAAAAGATTAAAGGGCTGGAACAATTCTCGTTTGAGGACAGAATGGTAGAGTGAGATTGTACAGTCAGGGAAAGAGAAGGCTCAGGGAAGACCATACCAAAGCCTTCCAGTACCTAAAGGGTCCTACAGGAAACTTGGAGAAAGACTTTTGACAAGGCTATGTTGTAACAGAACAAGAGATAGTGATTTTAAATTGAAACAGTGTAGAATTAGATTAGATATTAGGAAGAAATTCTGTGAAGGAGGATAGATACTAGAATGGGTTGCTCAGGGAAGTTGTAGATGCTCCTGAAGATGTTCAAGACCAGGCCGGATGGAGCTCTGAGCAAACTGGGCTAATAGAAGGTGTCCTGCATGTGGTAGATGATTTTTGAGGTCACTTCCATTCTAGGAATATATGATTGTATGAAGGGCTAGCACCAGAAACCTACAGCTGAGACTGACTTGCTGGAAAGGCAACAAGACTCAAAAGGAAAGCTTTGTAGGGAGGAAAAGCTTTCAGTGCACTCCTCTTAAACACAGATCTTGAGAAGGTTTTGTGTTTGTCTTTATTATATAAACACAATGTTTGTCTTTATTATATAAAGACAATGTTTGTCTTTATTATATAAAACTGGGACCGAGGAAGGTATTTGACTGAATAGTACTGTCAAAAACCAAAACAGTGCAAAGACCTCTATTGTATTTCTTGCCCTTTAGCTCTAGGGTCTTGCTGCACTTGTCAACTATTTTCCCCACTATCTTTTGCAAAAAGATGCCACATTATGCATGAACACAGCTTCCAGTATCTTTATAATATCTACTACTGATTTCATTGATGTACAGTGCTATCATCACTCACAAATGGGTTCATTGACCCTGCTTGTTGTGGGGGAAGATTCAAGACAGGAAAATGGAAGTGCAGGAGAAGATGGAGAGGAGGAGAGTTAAATTATAAGAAAAAAATGTGTATCTATGTGCTTAGGGGAGGTCCAGGATGTGTTTTCAAATTAGCAAATCAACAATGAATATTTAAAGAAGAAGTAAAACCCAGGTCAGCAGAAAATGCAGTTTGGAAGTGATTGTAAAGACAATTTTATTGATGCTTTCATTCTGACGACTGGTTTTTTATGGACCTTTATGGCAGGATACCTTTAGTTACCCATAGAGGCACATAATTTCAAAAACCTTAAAAAAATTCAAAAGCCAATGAATATTTTATCAGTATTCATTAAGACCTAAACAATAACAATGTGACCCATCCAATTCCATGAAGCTTGGAACTGCTGCTGTAAGACAGAAAAATGCCATAGGGGCTTTGTCAGAGCAAACATTTTTGCTCTGACAAACCATTTATTACTATTGCAAACATGTTCAGGAGGAGAAAAAGTTACCGTTGTCATAAACAGGGGTACATTGCATCCATCTCATTCCCTTCTATTTGGAAGGGTTAGGGAGGTAAAACTACAAAGACTTTCACCTACTTTCCCTATCTACACACAGTCATATTATGAGAAACTGCACCTGGTCCATCATGCCGTAGTCTGAGATGTGGCAGCATGATCAATGCTATCCAGTACAATCTAGCCAGCAGAAAGACATAAACCACCTGGGACCACTGGAAACTAATGAAGTTTAGAAAAAATCAACCCTTAAAGAAAACTTCACTGTCAGAACAAAAAAAAAAAAAAAAAAAAAAAAAAAGAAAGGAAAGGAAATACAAGGTGCTTTAAAAATCGGTGTTGCCAGTGTTCAAAAATAATGGAAATGGCAATGAACTAATTTCTCCATCATGTGGGGAAAGCCCAGTGAAAAGCCATTTTTCATCATTCATGTAACTAACAGAATCTGTGAATAAGGTCATAGACCACTCCTATATCTACTCCTGAAAAATCAGTGTAACACAAAAAAACAAACCAAACCAAAGAAACCCAAAAAACAAACAACAAACCCCACCCCAAACAAACAACAACAAAACCCCACCCCAAACAAACAAACAAACAAACAAAAAACCAGAAAACCAAAACCACAAAAAACTTCCGAGAAACCTTCAAGGTGTAATTAAATGACAAAACCTAGATTTAATGCCAACATGAATTAGACATTCTGTTAAATCATGGCAACTGCTAATAGAAAAGGAGATGGTATCTTCCCTGCCAAGTCTATTCCCTTCATATTCCTTCACAAACCCCAGTGGTCTCTTGGAGCTCAGCAGGACTTGGTCACACAGGTGTAAAGAAAATCACATATTGAAGTGGCACCTCCTCCTGAATCTGGTTGTTCTACAAGATGTTATATGCTTTTTTCAACCCATCCAACCTCTTGTTGGCCATCCTGATGTATATATAGCACATAAATTGTGCTCAGTCCATTGAGCACCTGCTATGACAGAGGTCCTGAGGCTTTACCCACACCTGCTTGTCCCTACAGCTCCTATTCATATGTGCAGCAGGTTGGGCCTACGAGCAGCCAGCTGCTTGCTCACACTTCCTTGACCTCAACATGCAAGAGTGAGAAAACTGACAGACTGAAGTAAAGATAGATTTCTTACCAGGTCACAAATTACAACTACACAAGTATTTAATTATTTAATTTTGGATGCTGTTGAGAAGAAACAAAGCAAAACCAGAAAAACCAAAGCCACTAATGAGCAAAGCCACCACACAAACAAACCAGCTGCAGCAATTACTAAAATGCTTTGGAAGAGCACTTCTTCACTTCACCAGGTTCAGTTTCAGTCCTTCACTCCATGTATCTCTCCTATCTCTCAATGCTCCATGCTGTGATGCAGGGTACACTCGGTCCTTTAAACAGGAAAGCAAGGGTGGAAGCAGGGGTCTGCCATGGTCAGTACACAGCAATTTCTCTCTGCTACCTCTTCATCACATCTTTCATCTGGTCCAGTATATTTTTAGTTAGCCACAAAGGCACAAAATTTCAAAAACCTTAAAAAAAATTCCTTGACAGGCTGCAGGGGTTTTTTTTTTGTCTGCCATGGCATCTTATCTTCCTTTTTTGGCCTAAATTTTATCTCTGCACTTTCTCACTCCTTTTTAACCTGCTTTTCTATGACTGATATTTTTTGGTTTTTTAAAAATATGTTTCAACTGAGCTGAGCTATCAGCTTTACTGGTATACTTGGCTGTGTACTGCAGTGAGTCCTTTGTGAAACCAGTGGATTCCATGTCCAGCACAAGACAGCTGTTGGCTTCTTCCAGTGGAGACTGCGACCTCCCACCATACACAAAACCTTCTCATCTACACCAATTAATTGCTAACATCTTCCAATTGTCTTCACCTTTTGGAAAGTGGGGTCCGCCTCAATTGCTTCTGTTGATGTGTGGTTCCAGAAGGGCACCAGAGCAGAGAGCATATTTTAAAGGAATATTTGATTCCTTCTCAGAAATATTTCAGATTTTGATTTATAGGCTTTTTTTTTCCTTTGTTGTGAAGTTTCAGTAATCTTCTATGATAACTTAAAATGAGACATTTATTGTGGTTTTATATAATTTTTTTTCAGATGCACTGTTGATTTTGTGCATTAGTAATCCTAAATGTAAATTGGCACATTTCTCAAAATAAGGTTTGTTTGAAAATGTGACTGTTTATCCTTTCTTTTGAAAACACAAAGCATAAATTGAAAGAGAAGACTATGATCATTTGCTTGTTTTTATATCAGAAGGCGAGAATTCCAAAGTAAATATTTCTTTTCAGCCTTTCAGTCTCTACAGATTTAGTACCATTTCTCTGCCTTATATTTAATTTGTCTGTTAATGTTAATTTATTCCACTGTTCCTGTTAACTTATTTCCCTGAGTAAGATGAAGTCAAGTTACTGAACGCTCAGTAAACATACAGACACAGTAGCATGTGCTATCCTAGCAACAAGATGAGAAGATGGAAACTTCCTGTTCTGGTTTAAGACTACTGAGCTCTTGCATGGTGATGAATAAGGGATCATTTCATATTGTGGGCTTCTCCTAAAGGTTGTATGTATATTTTCTAACTAATGAACTTCAAAAACACAATTACTGAGCCTTTCACTTGCACTTGGAAACAAACTATTTTTTTCCACTGTTCAAAAATTCTATGACTATAAATCATACAAGAACTTAGACGTCTGGATAGATGGAAAAACAACAAATCAGATTAACTAACTCCAGTAAGTACAGTCTGCTCATTCAGCACCTCAGTCACTGGGGACACATTACCCAGATGCACTATTCCTGCAGCAGTTCCTCATTTGGTACAGGGACTGCTACAAAACTACTGTTTTCATTTTTAATTTTTGATTGGAATGTATTTTAAAACTTTCTTCTATCATCAGATTAATTATTGAGACAATCACTTGCATCAAGTACCTTTTTCCATTGCTAGGCTGCTGAATGATCCAGCTCCAAGTTCTTGAATAGAAATTTGAATTTTTTGTTACATAATGGCAATACCTCTGTGTCCTGACAGTTTACCTACAACATCTCCATTCAAAAAAATCCCCCACTTTCCTCTGGCAGGCTGAATTTGCTTTGTTCTACTAATAAATAAAGACAGAAGAATTTTTTCATCATCCCCCTTTAGAAGTTTGTTATATTCATAGCATTGGGTGCAGGGTTCAGTTTCGTGATGAAAACCAGGCACTTTGCGTTGTCTCTGATAGTGTGCATCAAAGCGAACAGTTTGACTGGCATTATCTGCCTCCCACGTTTTAAGATTACTGGTTTTTTGCTTCAGGACATTTATGTTTAAAAAGCTCAGCAAAGCAAGATCAGATAAGAAGGCACACAAAGATTAACTCTGAAGTTCTCATTAAAACCAAATACTTTAATCATAGAAATGAGAAAAATATTTCTTTTCCTTACACGTTTAGCTGTGCTTATCTACAGTGTTGCTATAAAGACATGCTGTATCTAGAAAAAAATAGTTGGAAAACAATTCTTCTGACAGATCTAGGTTGCAATACAAATAATGTGGGCATCATATCTATCAGAAGTCAACATTTCTTCACTGGTACATGGATTTTCAGCATTAATTTGAAACAAATTACTGGGGAGAAGCATGGTGATAAGAAGCACTCGTCAACTATATGGTGAAATGCTGTCTTTAGCTGTGCTGTAGGTCTCCTCACCTTGAACTGCTTTTTCTGCTAATTAGTCTACTGTTAATTCAGAAGACCTTTTATTTGTATCTTTTAATACAAATGTACATAATTATTTCCAGTACACTAGCACAACATCAAAATTGTGCCTCTATACAACATTTATTTTTCCTAGTGCTCTAGATAATTCAGTGACAATGAATGACTTGACCAGGATAGCAGAGGATTTTAGTAGAGGGAAAAAAGCTGAATCCAAAATATTCTTCAGTTTTAGAGTCACTATCCAATCATCCCTTGCCTTTATTGTGTTGTTTAGTTATATCAGTCTTTGTGTGCAATAAATAAATACATGTTTTCATTTGTTTTGACCTATCAGTCATTTCAATAGTCTGTGTAAAACTTGGAGTGCCTTGGAAGGGTTACAGAGTATGAAAGGACCTAATGGTTTTAACTCTCCTTCCTGAAGTAACATGGGTGAGGCCTTGCAATCACATTAGGCAGGTGGCTTTGTTTCCTTTTTTTTTTTTTTTTTCTGATAACCACTGTTGGGAACCTTCCTATAGAAACATTTCAGCCTGTTTTTTAGACCTGCTGTTTGATTCACAGAATCATTAACGTTGGAGAACTCTAAAGTCATTGAGTCCAACCATTATCCCAGCACTTCCATGCCCACTACTAAACCATGTTCCTATGTACCATGTCTGCATGTCTTCAAAATACCTCCAGGGCTGGTTATTCAACCACCTACCTGAGCAGCTTGTTCAGTGCTTGAAAACCTTTACAGTGAAAAAATTATTTCTAATATGCCATCTAAACCTCCCGTGGGGCATCTAGAGGTTGTTTCCTCTTGTCCTATTGCTTGTTACTTGAGAGTAGGAATCAACCCCCACCTCACTACAGCGTCCTTTCAAGCAGTTTTTTAGAGTGGTACAGTTTTCCCTCAGCCTCCTTTTCTCCAGGCTTAACAATCCCAGATCCCTCAACCTCTCTTCATAAGATTGGGGCTCCAAACCCCTCACCAGCCCCATTGCCTTTCTCTGGACATGCTCCAGCATCTCAATGTCTTTCTTGTAGTGAGGGGCCCAGAACTAAACACAGGATTCAAAGTGTAGCCTCTCCAGTGCCGAGTACAGAGGGATAATCCCTTCCCTAGTCCTGGTGGCCACACTATTTCTGATACAGGCCTACATGCCATTTGCATGTGTTCACACCTATATTCTACTAATAGTACCATTTGCAATATGCGACTATTAGAAAAATATTTTTTAAAACTCCTGTTCAAGAAGATATTTGCTTTAATTTTTCTTCTTAAAAATTTTCCATTTGTGAATGTTGCATTTCAATTGCCTGCTGAAATCATACAAGAAAAGCCTTCTGATTCCATTATTAAAACCTTGCAAATGCAATGAAATAGTTAGCCTAGCTTTTTTTTTTTTTTTTTTGCCTTTTTTTTTTTTTTTTTTTTTTTTATTGGGGGGACTTGGGGAGGAAATCTTTGCAGATTTATTGACCTAGATTTATTACAAACAATATATTTGAACTCTGGCAAGGTGCCTTTATTAGAGATGACCTTGGGGAAAATAGTCAAGGTTTACTTTTCAACTTTTCCCTGAGGCTTACTTGTACATTGTTGCAAGTGAGAACTAAGACATATCTGATGTGGCAGAAGATTGATAACTCTGTGTGTCCCCATGCATCCTAGTAGCTGGAAGCAGGTGCTGAGTACACCTTGATGACACATGTAGTAGGACAGTGTTTCAAAGGGGCATATTTGCATTGTAAAGTTATGACCAGGACTTTTGGATCTACTGTCAGCCTGCAGGGCTCTCTTAAAATCAGTCAGAAGCTAGAAAGGATGACAGAACAAAGAATTGTTGGGGTTGGAAAAGACATCTAAGGTCATGGAGTCCAGCTGTTAGCCTTGACACGTTCACCACTAAACCCATGTCCCCAGGTAACACAATCACAGTGTTTTTGAACACTTCCTGGGAATTGATTCTACCACTTCTCTAGGTAGCCTGATCCAAAGCTTGGCCACTCTTTCAGTGAAAGAATTTTTCCTCGTATCCATTCCAAACCTCATCTGGTAGAATTTAGAATTCTAGAGTCAGAGAGGGGCCTGAGTTGGAAGGGACTTCGAAGGTAATCTAGTTTTAAACTCCCTGCTATGGACAGGGAGTCCACCTCTCACTAGAACAGGTTGCTCAGAGCCCATTGAACCTGGCCTTGAGCACTCTCAGGATTGTGACATCCACATTTTCTCTGTGCAATACCTTTCAGTTACTCACCACCTCACACTAAAGAATTTCTCCTGATATCTAAACTAAACCTACTCTCTGTCACTTGGGAGTCTTTCTCTTTCATTCTGTCACTACATGCTCTTGTCAACAGCCTGTCTTCATCTTTCTTCCTTCAGGTATTAGAAGACCTCTGTAAGAGATGTCTGGATGTCACTCCACCACCTTTCTAGGAAACTTATTCTAATGCCTAATGACTCTTTCAGTGAAATTTTTCTTTCTAATTTGAACTTTCCCTGGTGAAAATTAAGGCCATTTCCTCTAACACTTTTGCTTGAGACATGGTAGAACAGACTGACCTGCACCTTTCTAAAACCTCCTTTCAGGTGAATGTAGAGAGCAATGAGTTCTCCCCAGTTCCCTCAGCTGCTCCTGTTAAGACTTGTGCTCTAGACCCCTCAGCAGCTCCACTGTTCTTCTCTGGACATGCTCCAGAACCTCAATGTCTTTCTTGTAGTGAAGGACCCTAAAGTGAACACAGGATTCAAGGTGTGGCCTCACCAGTACCGAGTACAGGGGGACAATCCCTGCCCTGGTCCTACTGGCCACAATATTGCTGATACAGGCCAGGACACCATTGGCCTTTTGGCCACCTGAGCATGTGCTGGCTCATGTGCAGCTGCTATTGACCAGCACTCCCTAGGTAATTTTCTGCTGAGCGTCTCTCCCTGACTTATAATGCTGCATGGAGTTGGGATAACCCAAGGATAGGACCCTTCACTCTCCCTTGTGCAGTTGTCCTCAATCCATCAGTCCAGCCTGTCCCTCTCCAGAGCCTTCCTGCCCTCCAGCAGATCAACATTCCCTCCATCTTGGTGTCATCTGTGGATTTACTGAGGATGAATTTAATCCCCTAGTCCAAATCACCAATAAAGATGTTAAATGGGACTGGCCCCAACACAGAGCTATGGTGAACACAACTAGAGACTGGCCACCAACCAGATGTAATTCCATTCACCAGCGCTCTCCGGGCCTAGCCCCAGATAGTTTTTAACCCAGGAAAGAGTACCCTCCTCCAAGTCTTGACCATCCAATTCTCCAGTAACATGCTATGGGAAAAGGTGTCAAAAATACTTAAGTCAAGTCTAGATAGACAACATCCATGCCCTAATCATAGAAGGAGATCCAGTTGTTCAAACAGTACCTGCCTTTCACAAACCCCTGCTGGCTGGGCTCAGTCCCCTGGTTGTCGGGCACATTGCTGCACGATGGCACTCAGGATGATCTGATCTATGACCTTCCCTGGCACCAAGGTCAGACTGGCAGGCCTCTAGTTCCCTGGAACAACTTTCTGACCCTTCTTGAGGCTCTTCATAATTTCCAGTCAAGTGGAACTTCTCCAGTTAATTAAGACACCTCTTAAATGATTGAAAGTGGCTAGGTAAACAATTTTGCTGATTGCCTCATTACTCTCATGTGTGTCCCATCTGGTCCCTAAGACTTGTGGGCATAGGTCTAATTGGCATAGGTCACTAACCACTTCCTCATGGATTATAAGGGCTTCATTCAACTCTCCATCACAAACTTCCAGCTCTGGAATGTGGGTAGCCTGAGGACAGCTGGTTCTAGTGTTACGTACTGAGGGAAAGAAGGCATAAAGTACCCCATTTCCTCGTGCCATAAAGCCATTTCCTTGTGCCATAACAAAGTGCTGCATCCATAACACTGCATCCAGCAGTGATGGAGAATCTCCTTAACTGTCCCTTTGTTGCCAAGGTATTTATAGAAACTTTTTTCATTGTCCTTAACAACAGTTGCCAAATTGGGCCCCAGCTTGACTTTGGTGCTTCTAATTTTCTCCCTACCTTGTAACACCTTGTAGTCCCCACAGTTATCTTCCTCTCCTTCCAGAGGTGATATACCCTTTTTTTACCCAGACTTCCAACCTGGGCTTGTTGTTTACACAAAGAGCTGGTCCTTTTGCCTGGTGGTTTCTCTGATTGGAAAACAGGGAGAGCCTGCTTTTGGATCTCTAAGATTTCCTCTTGAAGCAGATCCAACCTTCCTGGAGTCCCTTGCCCTGCGGGAGTGACTGCAGGTTACCCTGTTACTCAGCCACCTAAGCAGGCTGAAGTCTTGCCACATTTCTTGTAGACCTTGCCTTATGCACACAAACACGTATATGCAGAACTAAGAGTAACTTAAAAGCACAGATGTAAGACCCTTTTCAGAGTATTTTCTGTAGACTGATGCCTTGTGGCAATATACAAACAAAGGAAAATAAAGAAAAATTACACATTTTAAAATTAATTACAGATTGTTTCTCTCTCATATTCCTGGAAACCTGGCTTCTAAGAAAACCTCAGTCAAGCTTGATGTTATAAATGAAATCTAATTTAAAAAAGAAGAGTTGTCTTGATACAATAAAGACTTTTGTCATTAAAGTAAATACATGCTTATTTAGACTGGGTGACATCTTAGAGATGGGAGTGGAGAAGACTAAGTAACATAATGTTCCTAAACGGAATATGCTCAGTAATGTTTGTGCAACTGTGGCATAGTGAAACCTCATGGTGATAAATACTGCACTGATTCTTCAAAAAGTATCAGATCTGATAAATTACTGATTGAAGGACAAAAGGCTAAGGCTCAGTTCACACCAACTGGTATGACTCCAATAAAAATATTCTTGAGAACAGTGCTTTGACATGAAAAAGGGCATGACAGTTTAATATCAGTATGGTTAAGGTTAGATGTATATTATCTTGCTTTTATCTATGCTCTTTTAAAATCTGGAAACATGAATTATATTTTAAATGTACACATAAAATAAACACTTTAAAGCAACCCAGAAACAGATTGTAAAATACAAATTTTCTACTAGACACTTTTTGCTAGGAATACATTTTTTTGGGTTTTATTTTTAATTTAAACTCCACCACTGGTGGCACTGAAATTGTCAGCATCAGACTCCTATAGCAGCAAGCCATAGCATTTCTGGTTCAGAAAAAAATTACTTAATTGCAAGATCAATTTTTATATCAGTGTTCACAAATATAACATTTACTACACAAGAAAAATTCAGAGTAGAATGAAATTCTCAGAACAATGTTTTACTTTTGGGTGATGTTTCTACAAATAGGCCTTGAAAAGAGTAACAACTCCATCCAAAAAATCATTATGGGCTTCTAAAGGGCCTCAGTACATGAAGTTTCTGGGATTTTGTTGTTGTTTTTATTGTTTTTGCCAGAAGACCATATAACAGCCATTAGAAAACAGATAATCCATGCCAAAAGCTTCCACCACTCATCTGTTATGAAAATGATTAAGATGTTGGAATTTCAGAGTGGAAAATTGTCTGTAAGAAAATAAAAAACAGTGAAGCACTGAGAGAAGTAACCTTTCATCAAAAAAAAATCTGCATCAATTGTTGTGAGAAAAGAAACTAGAAAAAGGTATTGAAAGTGTAAATAACAAATGGTATTATAGTCCTTCAAGGAAATCACAGTTTTGAATAGCTTTTCTTAATGAATATTTCTCTTGAAAAATAGTGTTGTATCAATCATCCTTGATATTTATAACAATAACAAAATATCCTCATGTATTTTCCTAAGTAATATTGTTTAAATGGCATAATAAATACTGTCATTCTGTGTACTAACAAAAAAGTGCAGTCCTTTGTTCTGTGCATGATTGCATTTACACATTATAGAACTATGAAATATTTACAGAAGGAAGGTTAAATCAATACAGGTTTAAAATTTGCACTTCTGTCTCCTGGGTCTTATATCATCTTGACTTAATGAAGTAAAAGGAGAGAGAATGTTGACACACAGAAAAAATATTTCGACTCTCCTTTATTGTACACAGAGAGGGTATTAAAGTAGAATTTGCTGTTGGTTCATACTGTAATTAATTATTACACCTTTTTTGTTCAGACTAGCATTTGAGTTGTCTCATTTGCAAAACATAGATACTAACTATTAAGCAAAGGAGAAGGAAGATACAATCAACAGAAAAGAAAAAAAATTACTTAAACCATGCAAGTGCTTAACCTATGCTGATTACTAGTGGATTTAAGATACAAAACATTATCTGAACTAAAAGAAAAAAAAATTAATTTACCAGAGTTTCCTGAAGTAAAGGGAAAAAAATCCCACAACCCCCCCACCCCTGACCATGTCAAGACAGTGCAAAGTTTGTAAGTAAAGGAGCACATATTTATAAATTTCTAGTCTTATGTGGTTTCTTGGGTAGTTAGAGTCATAAATCAAATTAGCATAAATTATTGTCATACACACATTTTTCAGATCAGTTCCACAGCCAAATAGGAATATGCCCATTGCTATTCATTAAAGTCACACTTCATCCATGTAAAGATATCTAGCTTTGTTTTTTAATTTTGAATGCCGATAGACAAGATATTCACAGAATTTATTTTATGAATCTAAAGACTATAGTTTCATTTAGGATTTTTTCTGCAAAGAATTAATTTTTTTCTAAATGCAATTTTTAAATTATCAATAATTATTTAAGATTATATAGTAACATCTTTCAGATTCTTTTGTTCCCCAGCTGTTAGCTTTCACCATATATTTTTATCATCTCTCATTCCTACCAATTATTTATGGAGTATAACAACTTATTTCACAGTTCTTCCCTTTGGTTTTATTGAACGACATTTTGATAAACTAGAAGAAGGAAGTTAGAGTGATTTTTAAATGCTTTTAAATGCTTACTAATTGTTATTTTTTGCACAGTAATTTAGGATCTGTTACTGTGGAGACAAGAAAAACTGTCACATTTTTTAGTTCCTGTTGGCAATTGAAATTGATGGTAGGTAAAACTAGGAAGAAGGTCCAAATAAAATGCTTTATTTAATGCACTCTGCAGATTCCTATCACAGATTCAATGTTTTTCTTTTTTTCTTTTTTTTTTTAACCATGCATATGCTTCTCATGGGCTAGAAATTTAGCTGGTGAGACATTTATTTTGGAGGCTGCTTTGAGTGAAGAACACATGCAACAAGAAAGAATTTATTGAAGGTGATTCAGGGGAATAATTTCAAAGTCCTGCTTGAGAAGCAAGGTTTTAAGCGTCCATAAATGCCAAGAAACACACTATTGCTCACCAACTATTTACCAGTGTAAGCATTTGGGCCTGTGCCTTAGACATGACAGCAAAGGAAAAGCAAGTAATATTTAAGCGTGTATTTGAGATGCTTCTCAGTACGCTTGCTCCTTATGGCACAAAAGAAGGTGAAGGCAATGGCAGAAGGATATTGAAAATCTCAGGATTCTTGTGGCACCCCTTTACAGGCCCATGTAAACTCAGAAACTTGCAGAGACATGATATTGCAGACTCTCTTTAAGACACAAAATCTGGAAGAGAATTCTACTCTTTCAAACAGAAATGTCATTAAGACTTCCACTCACTAGATGACTAGACACAATCACCTTCAGATCTGATTCAGATCAGAATCAGGAAGCTGAGAGCAGGCAGTGAAAACCAAACTATGAGCAGTCTTAACCTTAGAATAAGTGTGAAAAATTATTGAGTTTGCATGGCAAACTTTGGTAGCAGGTGGGCCTACAGGGCTGGCTTCTATGAAAAGCTGCTGGGAGATTCCTTAAAGTTGGTAAGAGCCAATCCCAGCTGGCTCCAAGACAAATGTGGTGCTGATTAAGGCTGGGACAGTTAAAAACAGTAATAACACTGCTGTGATAAGATATTTAAGAAGAAGGAGAAAAAAAAATTATTGCACAGTTGTAATTGAGGCCAGAGCAGTGGGGTGAGAACATCTGAGAGGAACAATTCTGCAGACACTCAGGTGGATGAAGAAGAAGGAGGAGAAGGTGCTCCAGGCATCCAACGTGAGACCCTCCTGCAGCCCCTGGTGCAAACCATGGCTGTGCCCTGCAGCCCATGGAGAACCATGGAGATGCAGAGATCCACCTGCAGCACATGGAGAAGACCCACATCCAAGCAGGTGGATGCCTGAGAGGAGGCTGTGACCCTGTGAGAGACCCATGGAGAGAGGACACATGGAGAGAGTAGCAACCTGTCCATGGAGAACTGTACCCTGTGGAAGAGTGACCCACCCTGCAGCAGTTTTGGAAGAATTGCCCATGGTTTGACTCACATTGCAGCCGTTCACTGAGAGCTGTTGCTCGTGAGATGGACTGAGATGTTGGAGAAGTTCATGGAGAACTGTCTCCCATGGGAGGGACCCCATGGTGCAGCAGGGGAGCAGCTCTCTCCCTGAGTAGCAGGATAAATATGTGATGAACTGACCATAACCCCCATTTCCTGTCTCCCTGTGCCACTGGGGGAGGAGGTAGAGCTGGGAAGGGGGCAGGCAGGGAGAAGATATTTTGAAGGTTTGCATTATTTCTCATTATCCTACTCTGATTTTGTTAGTAATAAATTCAGTTACTATCTCTAATTCCAGCCTATTTTGCCTGTGACACTACAAAGTGAGTGATCTCTCCTGGTCTTTATCTCAACTCATGAACCCTTTGTTATATTCTCTCTGCCCTGAACAGCTGCAGAGGGGAGTGATACCGAGGCTTTGGGGAGTGCCTGGCACCCAGCCAGGGTCAACACTATACACCAGATCACCCTTCTGATCTGATTTAAAGCAGAATTGAGAAGCTGAGAGTAAGCAGGGAAAACAAAACTGTGGGCATTCCCCTGACCTCAGAATAACTGTGAAAACTTGTCAGGGAAAATACTTTGAAGAAACAACCAGAATTCGTTAATACTAAATTATTTTATTTCTATTATTGTTTTGTTTTATTCATTGTAATGCAAAGAAGATTGTTCTGGAAAATTAATAAACAAAGTTTTGAGGCAGTGTATTCGGTTTACAAGTCAGGGGTTTGATAGTGAGCAGAGTTACAGGGGTGGTTTCTTTGAGAAGCTGCCAGAAGCTTTCCCCATGGCCAACGAAGCCAGTGCCAGCAAGCTCAGCAGCAGACCCTGCCCTGGCCGTGGCTGGGCCCATCCGTGATGGTGACAATGCCTCTGGCATAACATATTTGAGGAGGAAAAAATTATTGCACAGAAGCAATTGCAGCCAGAGAAGAGGGAACTGACAGTATGTGAAAGAAACCATTCTGCAGACATTATGGAGGAGGTGCTCAAGGCACTGGAGCAGAGATTCCCCTGCAGCCCATGGTTAGGACTGCGGTAAGACAGGCTGTCCCCTCACGGAGGCCCAAGGCGGGTCAGATACCCAGCTGTGGCAAGGGAAAGCCAATCCCATTCCAGAGCAGGTGGGTGTCACCCGAGGAGACTGTGACCCTGTGGGTGTCCCATGCCAGAGCATTGCGGGACCTGCAGAGCCATGAAATGAGGATCTTGTGCTGGAGCAGGTTTGCTGGCAGCACTTGTGACCCTCTGAGGGAGGCATGCTGGAAGCAGTCTGTTCCTGAAGCACTGCACCAGCTGTGGAAGGGACCCATGCTGGAGCAATTTGTGAAGAGCTGCAGCCTGTGGGGAGAAGGACACATGCAGGAGAGGTTTGTGTAGGATAGTCTCCCACGAAAGACACCTCATGCTGGAGCATGAGAGGAGTGTGAGATGTCATCCACTTCATGAGAAAGAAGAAGCAGAGACAACATGAGGTGAACTGACTGCAACCCTCATTCCCCACCCCCTGTCAGTGTCACTTCTGTCCCCATATAAATTGTGATGATAATTTTACAGCTTAGGCATGCAACCTATGTCATGACTGGGGAAAATCAAACCATTTCACTAGAGGCCATTGAGCAAATCAATAACTGGTTTATAACACTGAAAGCAGTTGTTAAGATCTGCAGGAGTGACAAAAAGCCCTGTTCTGCATGTAAAAATATTTTCAGTGGGCCCACTAACTGATAAAAACATTTACTCTATGTTTTTATGACTTCTCTGGGAAACAAGCTAAAGCACCAAGCACCAATCACAATTTCACATAGGAAAATGCAAGTGAAGTCAGGAAATTCAAGTAAATTGACAAATCACTGCTATATTGATAGTGATAATCATTTATGCCTGCATATATGCAGAACACTTGATGAAACAACACTCCTCATACTCTACATATTTATTTTTATTTTACCATTAAACTTTTTTCTATTATCCTAGGTTTCTCATACTGTGACAAATACCAGGATGTGCAAGTGTCATACAGAATAAATTTATTTTTTAATTTCCCCCATGCGGACTTAATCCTAGGCTAGCAAGTGGGGAGGGTTGTTTTTTTTTTGATGATGAACAAAGAGTGTCATAGGATTCTTTTGTTTCATAGAGTCAAAGTGACATCTGTTTATGGAACAGATTTTAAAAACATAATATTCAGGAGAATAATACAAATAAATTCCTGTAGTGTAATGGATTTCGAAAGGCTTGCTACAATGGCAAATAGTATCCTCCTGCAATGTAAACATTGGCAATGAATTGAGATATTTGTTCTCAGAGCAACCAAGATTGTACCTGTGAAAATGTTCCACTACAACGATTTTGTATTTCACACTGGAAGACTAATGATAATGCAAAATTTTCACGTGAATAGCACTGTGCAATTTTGCTACTCAACATTATGCAATACTAACATATTTCCTTTACTGTCATTACAATGGTGCACTGTGATTTTCTTAAAATAACAGAATATGAGTTGGAGACAACAGGGAGGGCTGGGATATGGGTTTTGGGGAGTAAATCTCCAATGTTTAAAATCTTTGGCAAACTAAATTCCAGATATATTGTTTTAAAAAGCCTCTAAATTTATAACAAAAAGCCCCTATTTACAACAACAGTGACAACAACAATGCAGCTTTAACAGAGTTAAGAAAGCTGTGTTTGATAGCATGCTTCCTGATTATGACTTTTTCAAGGCTTTTGGTGGATTGTTTGAAAAAATACTAAAAAAAAACGAATGAATGTTGGCGGATGCCCACGCAGATGGAACCCACTCTCCCAGGCTGCTCAACAGTATTTATCAGAGGATTGGGAATGCAATAGTGATAGTTCTTCAAATTTAAGGGCAACTTTCCGATAATCTCCAATGTAGCCAGGACTGTATCTGAAATTTGCAGTAGCTACACACTGCATTATTAGAAATAGCTGAGTGGGAAAAAATAAGTCTCTTTCATCTCCTTGGTTTTACCTACTTAGTTTACATCCTTTATTTCAAAAGCCTTCTCTCCCCTCACCTTTTTCTCTTTCTATGAGATATGAAGTAGAGTTAAGAATGTTTAGGGCTCTGAAATTGCTTTTAATGAAACAAATAAATCAATAAATAACATTGGATTATGATTTTGACTCACAAAAAAACTCATACTATGTTTTTCACTCCTTTATAATGTAAGCTCATCATTCAAAGAAGATAAAAGTAAAAATTATGGAAGCTGATGCTGTGCACATATTGCCTAACATCTGAAAGAAAATAATTTCATATTTCTCAAAAGTATTTGTGAGTGACATGATTACTTTGAAATATTTTTACTTTATTTTTTTTAGTATATATGAATTTTGGTTAGTATTCTCTTTATTTTTCTTTTAATCTATTTAGCCCAGAAAGGGTAAAAAGCAAAACAAAAACAATCAAAACTCAAACTCCAAAAACAAAAGCAAAGCAAAACAAACCAAAACAAAACCCAAACAAATGAAAAAGCAAATAAACAAAAACCCAAACAAAAAACCAAAAAGCCAAACCACAAAAGAAACAACAAAAGAATTTTAAAACATAGTTAGAAAAAACCCACATTTTTAGACAATAAATGTTAATACATCAAATTTTGCCCAAAAATATTAATACATCAAATACATCAAATTTAGCCCAAACAAATAATTTCTCTAAAATATAGCATGCTTTTGTCATGATCACAGGACACACATTCCATAAGTTACCTGACATCTGGTCTCTTGCCATGAATAAGAAAATACAAAGGTACTGATAGAAAATACTCTTTTTATTAAAAACATGTAAGGAAGATTTGTTTGAACCAGTAAACTTGTTCCCACACCAAATACATCTGGCAAGGATCAGCTGAAGAAATAGACTTGGAGACTGCTGCTGACTAGGAATACAATGTTTTCCATTACTTCAAAGACTTGTGAAAGACAAACAGTATTTTCCTTCCAAAAAGAATTCATTGACCAATTCAAGTATGAAGAAGTCTTTCCATTTATCTCAGTGGATCTTCAGGAAGAGCTTTTTATGAAGAAAGAAATGTGATATACAATATAGAAAGACAAGCCAGATAACCACAAGATATATATCTGTGTGATTGTACTTAGAAAAAGAAACAACAGAGCACTTTGCAGAAAGCCATGCAGAGGCACAGACAAAATTGGTGGTTTTCTAAATCTCTCTCCTGAATGGATGAAGCTCTGGTCCCAAGACAACTGATGATCCTTCTTCTGCTCCTATGTGCACAGAGCATCCTTGAGCAGCTAAAATAAAAGATGATGTTTAAATTAGATAATAATTTCTGAAACTTTAAATTGAATAACCGTAAAAGTAACCCTGATCAGGAGTAGCATTTAAGGAAGATATTACAGAGGAAGGCCACAAATGTCTGAAACCTTCCCTGCCTTCTCCTGCAATAACTTATTCTTCTTGTAATCTGGTTTCTATCTCTAGTAGCATGGATAGGTCTGTATGAAGTGAATTTGTGAGATGAAACAATGAACCATCACAACCATGTGTGAAGGGCAGCCATGTCTTTGTAGTTCCTCCATCTGCACATTACAAGGAGTTATACCTTTAAGAGAAAATAACTATTCTCTTTCTAACAGAGCACTCTTGTGTGCAAGTCTGTTGTCCATAGCTTGTTTTTCACGGTGATTTAAATCCCTGCAGAGCTCACCACAGAGGAACAGCCCTGATACTTCTCATGGGCATATTGCTGAATCAGCCAGTGAACGTGCTCATGCTATACATCACTTTGGCACCATTAAAGAATTATAGGACATCACATGGTCTTGCAGAAATTAATCACTGCTTAACAGTCTGTGCTCATGTGTTTACGAAGTCATTTGAAATACCTGCATGCAGCCATTAGTACTCTGAGGAGAGTGAATATGCAGTTAATGAACCACAGCACTATGTTACAGATGAGATAGATAGTTTTCAAATTGATAATTAATATTTTGGATGATTGCTTTATGCTATCTGCAACGCATTGCAATGATATTTCCAATCATTCCTAAATACTGAGAGTGGCAGTTGTATTCTCAAACAAATATACAAGTACTTACTATACCAAAATTATTAAAGAAGATATATCTAAATATAAAAAATATGTGCCAAATCCTCTTCAACTGCACCAAAAAAAAGTACTTAAATAACAATACCCTAGAAATTAGTGTGTGTCTGCAGTGTTTTATTAATAAGACTAGAATAAGTTTCACATATTTCCAGTCTATATTTATTTTCAAATTAACATTTTGAACACACCACTCTAGAACATCATGACATGTACAGAAAATGTTCTGTTTCAGAAGCACTGAACTAAACACACCTCCTTTTATGTTAATGATGAATGCATGTGTACAATGAGGCACTTTTGTGGAGACCACATTTCAGACCACATTTAGTGGAGTTGGATTTGGTGGAGGAAAGGAAATTGCTTTTTTTTTTTTGAAGAACAAAGCCAGCAGGTTCTTTATTAGACTTCTCAAAAAATGGTCCACCATTAAGTGTTCACCTTTTTTATACAATTCAACTTGTATAACTGAACACCAATTAGCCTTCTCATTAAAATTAAAGACATGGGAAAGTGGACATTCTAAGTTCTTTGCACTAACCTATTCTTCAAGTTTTTTATCATTATTATACTTTATTCCTAAAGTGGAAAAGAGTGAAAGTGGCTTGGTGAGTTTTTTAATTGAAACAATTGAATTTTGATATAAGAAGTGCCTTAGAATGAGTTTGCAAGTTTCTCTAAATTTCAGGGACATGAGATATTTAGTATGCTTAAATATAATTATTAGAGACACCTAACCCTGAAATTTTGTCATTCATTTAAATAAATTGTACAAGCTTAAGGGTATAATAGATATTGAACAATGTATTCCAGAATTAAGTGAAAAAGGGCAAGCAAGTGTTTTGAAAAATATTGCTGATCTCACTGACCTCTTCCACATATGTTTATTGGAAATCCATTGGCATATATAAGCTTATTTCTACGAAGAAAATTTTGTACTGTTTGCTTACTGAAAGTCATGTTTTAAAAAGTTCTAAAAGTTAGTGAGAAAATTTGGTTTTAACCTGAGTTAAAATTTTTGGCTAATAGTTGCCATTAGAAAATAAGATGGAGAGAGTAATAATGTAAATAACCACATTTCCCTAAAATCATAGGCACAAGAGAAATTTCTGCTTACATCTTCAGGAATACTTCCCCTAACTCCCAGTGTTCCATCTCTGCCTTTCTGCAGGGCTATATGGCTGTCATGTGGCTCTTTATTCCTGTTTTTGCTTCCAAAGGCCATTCTAACACTAATCTTGTTCTTGCATTTGTTCTTACATTGGTTAATGAAACTATCTAACATCCACAAATTGGATCTAACTCTTTGCAGCTCTTTTGTTTTTGTTGTTAATATCCCATAAGTGCCAGAATATGGCTATATACACACTTGTATCTATATAACTCTCTTTTTTCTAATATATTAATCCTAGTGAAACTAGTGAAAAAGCAAATTTTCCATTTTATTTTCCTCTTTGAAGAAATTTAGTACTTTTAAATTGTTTTGAACGTGAATTTCACTTAAATAAAATTAGGTTCTATGCAAGAAGAAATACTGGGCTATTTGATCTAACCCTGAGGTTTTGATTTATACATAATGGCAAAATTCCGTTGAGGAATACTGAAGGTTTTCCTGTGAACTCCACTGTGCTGTTCAGATGGTGCAGACACCCAAGTTCCCTCTCCCTGGCAGGATCTGTGGATGGACAGATTTTGGGAGCAGGTTTAGTGAGAAGCAACTGGAGGTGCCAGTACTGCACATCGACCCAGCAGCTCATTCAGGAGTGCCACTGTCCTGGTTCACCAGGTCTGCTCTTCCACCCTGTTCCCAGAGGAGCAGGGCCTGCTTCAAAGCCAGAGGGTTTGTTCCAAGACCTCAGTCTTTCACCATGATGGAATCCCAGGCAGTTCTTGAGTTCTTGAGCAACTTGATGAGCAGACACTTTCAACAAGACATGTCAAGCTCAATGAATAATTTTTTTTTTAACTGATAAAACTTTTTGGCTTTAAACTGTGTAATGAACTGAGTATGAACCAGTTTCACATCCAGCAATTTCAGGTTTTATTAAAACACAATATACAATATGCTCTCAACCAGATTTTCTTTTATATGTAATGAAAGTCTTGAAGCAGATGCCCAGTCTACTATTCATACTTCAGTCTGCTGCAAGACTTTCATTACATATAAAAGAAAATCTTCTGAGCTTTCTTCAAAGCCCAGTGAAATTTAATTGCAACTGTCTCAAACAATACGTAAAGCAGTTTTGAAAACAGGCTTTTGTCGGGTAGGCATGGCATATCAAAACTAAATTGTAAAAGTTATTAGAGCAAAGATTTAATTGCAGCTATTTACTGTCTTGTATCAGACATCCAGAGATGGACATGACATCAAGGCTACCTCTGGCTTTTAACTATTGCATTAGAGGTTTTTTAGCTTTTTGATAGAGTATTCTAGAAAATGTATCTCTGTTACCATAATCAGCCATGTCTAATTTATTAAGTAATTTGGATGACTAGGAGCAATCATAATATCCAAGCAGTTGATGTTGAGGGCACTGTGTCTGTTGCAAGTCATAAGGGATTTATTCTAGAAAAAATTTAGTGTGTTACTCTGTACTGGATGTCCTCAGAAAACACACAGCTGGAGGCTGTCCCAGGAAAAAGTGATGCCTTGGACTTTGCATCCATGTTAGTGAGCACATGGACCTGAGCACAGTTTAGCTTTCTCCTGTAAGAAATCTAGATTGTGTGGCAGCAACTGGGGCAACAGCTTCAAAATAATTTTTGATCTGAAATAAAACGCTAAAATAAATTTGAATTAATTTTGAAATTAATTGTGTTCTGGTTTTAGCTGAATTTTAATTACAAGAAAAAAACCCAACTACTTGTGTGGACTTTATTATTTCAGCTTTGAACCCTGGCTTCAGTCAGAAACCACAAAGTTCTATGAGGATTTCACAAGTTTATGTGTGATTTGAAAAGCTCACTGTAAAAGAAGGAACAAACCAAACTGATAAAAAATCGACAAAACTGGTTTCTGGGTAAAGATTAGAGCCACATAAATGCTTACTTGATTTTGATATAAAAAGCTAACAATAATTTTGTAAACTGTTTCATCAGAAATCTTATCTACAGGACCAATTATGCTTCACTGGGAGAAGGGAAATTATTGTTAAAACTGTGTGTTTTCCAATTAAAATCTTTTTTAAAAGCCAAAAAAATCAGTGTATTAGACAATTTTTTACTGTAGTATCTTTGTTTGGTTTAATTTCTAAAGATATTATGAATGAGAGTAGTTTCAACAAACAAGCCACATTTTTGCAAGCAGATCCCCAACTCAGGAACATCTCAACAATTCACATTCATGTACATGCACTCTTCTGAAACAGAACTTATAGTCTCACTTCTTCACTATGAAGATATGCTTCATAAAGATATGCTTTCCTAAAGCTTTCTCTTTCCTATTACCTGTCAAACCACATGTAGTGAGGATTGAAACACTCCACATAAACAAAAAACACCTAAGAAAGTCTTTTCGATGATGTAACAATTTTTCCCCCCAATTTTCTTTGAATCTTGCCCACTCTGTTTCCTAAATCCCAAATAAAAAAAAAATATTGGGGAAGTTTAAAGATAACCCTAATAACCCTACAAGAAGTCAATATATATATAGCTTGCTTTGCTAACACAAACACTATGGCATCCCACAGTGAAGAGCTGTGAAAAACTGGTAATATCAGACATACAGGATGCACAAAGTCCTGTAGTGGGTATGAAAGAGAAGCCAGCCTGTGTTTTTATTTTGTGGGACCTCCAAGGGGCCTTTACAGAATCAAGGAATTGTAGAATGTTAAGGGTCTGGAATGGACCTTAAAAATCATCTGCTCTCAGCTTCCCCTACTGTGGGCTGGGACACGTTCCACTAAACCAGATTACTGAAGGCTTTATCCAGCCTGGCCTTGGACATGGCCAGGGCTGGGACATCCACAACCTCCCTGGACACTCTGTGTCCCGTCTCCCTCACAGTAAAGATGTTTTTCCTAATATCTTACCTAAATTTCCCCTTTCAATTTGTACCCATTAATCCTTGTCCTGTCACTACAGCTCCTAATGAGAAGTACCTCTGTGGTTTCCCCGTGGGCCTGCTCCATTTAATTGTACAAAATATTACAGCACAGTTAAATAAATATATTTTTTTTCAGTCTTATACTTTCAAAATTGAATTCCACTTTCAAAATATTTTTAAAGGAAATCTTTAAGGAAAAACATAAAACAACACATCATCCAGGGATGTTTATCCTGAAGAGTTCCCTTCCAGACATCAGTTATGGACATGACAGGAGAGATAACTGCCAGTTTAACAACAACATCCTGAAGCTTCCTATCAAAGAGTTTGCATTTGAGAGTGAGAATGAAAGCAGCAGGAGATAGTTCATATGGGAGAACTCCTGCATGTCTTCTTTTATCTGCAAACAAATGACCTATGAAAGAATCACACAGCACAACAAGGCCACATGAGTATTTGAGCAACTGTGTATAACAAGCTAAAACTAACTACACATAGAAACTGGCAGTTTGAGACTACCTTCTGAAAAAGAGAACAACGGGGACCAAAGAAAACCACTCAGGCCACTTAAGACTGATAATACTTGATTCCCAATTAGTGGTAGGTAAAGATGCTGTATTCCTGCCTACAAAATCTTAAAAGAGATAGAGACATGGTGAAGGAGGAAATAAGAGAAATATTTTCTTCTCTTAACAGATGGTGAACTGCAGTAAGAATATGTAACTTTTCTTCACAGCATATTACAAAATAAGGCAACTTACTGCAGAGTAAAAAGAGTTTTTCCTTTAGAATGTACCATAATGATTATTTTTCTCCATTTTTCTAGGTTTGTTTGATGACTTCCCTGCAGCTGCCAGACAACAATGCATTTGTATCTGAAGTAGCAAAATAAGGTGGGAAATAATTTCCTTATGCTATTTCTGTGTTGCTTGTAAATCTAAGCCTTCCTGGATACAAACTCCACTGCACAGGCTGGGAAGTGAATACAACCTCATATACAATCATTTCATGCTTCAGTTATGCTTGATTTTTCATGCTCTTTGAACCTTAATTTAACTGTGAAGTTCACTTAATTAGAATTTGGGCTTCAGGAGTGCTTTTAAAGAATGTGTTTGTGTTTTGATTTGTTATTTAATCTTGTTTTCCAATGGTAATGAAGAAAATCAGGATTGAACTGAGTGGCCAAGTATAGCAAAAGAAATTTCTTTCACATTTCCTTCATCCTTACTTCATTAAACTGTAATATTTCCTTGTTTGAGGCATTACCACTTTTATTCCTTGTAGAGTACTTGTGGCTGATATGCCTCATCCCAAGAAATTATTTCAATAAAATGCAGACCAAGTTACCTCTAAATTTAACTGCAGTACTCTATCAAAATGAAGTTAATATAATAATGAATTCCTGAAATCCACTACTTGTCAATCAAATAATAATAACTTATATTTCTGAGCAAAGGTAAATAAAAGTTACATGCCCATCAGAAAAAAAAAAAAAAAGAAATCAAGAGTTTTGAAATAAATATAAGTTCTCTCATCATCTCTAATTGTCACTTGCTGTAGATGTCAAACTAGTAGAGTAGCAGAATCTAATTTCCTTGTTTGATTCACCATGAAATTAAACTGAACTGACAATTTTTATTTTCACCTGGCAAATTCTTCCAACACTATTTAAATCTAGCTAATCAAGTACAGTTATCTGCTGCACACACATCCGCAGCTTCCTCTGACAGCCTGGCATTGGAATACATTTACAGTCTTGCAAGGTGTAAAGGAATGCACGGAAAAAGTTAGCAAAGCTGCCAGTGAATGTATAAAGTCATAGATCTCCTTCTGAAAGATGATGGTCAGGAAGGAAAAATAGAAGTTTCAGCAATAATTGATATCCAAACTGTCTCATATTCGTTACGTGCAGGTGCAGTACATCCATTACACCATGAATTTGGGGTCAGACTACATACAAGGATATCTCTTAATTGGGTGAGCTGTAAACTCAACTTTGATATCTCTGACTGCAACAACTCAAGTTTCCTATAAAGAGATGGGTCTGGGTATCCATACGTTATATTTTCCCTGAATAAATAATTCAGAATTTGAAGTCCAGTGGTCACATCTCTCTCTGAAACAGAGGGGAACTAGGATTGTGTATAATATGAAAGATATTTGACCTCTTGTACTCCCCTGTAAATTAAAGCTTCTCTCCTTTTGACATTGAGAGCAGAGGCTGTGAGGCGTGCTGTAAATAGTGAGAAGGAGTCTGTGTCTACTTGGCTGTAAACTCATAAAATGTGATTATGCTGGGGTGCAACCTGCTGGGGAGCAACCTGAAGCCTTTGTTTCCTCCTTCCTAGGACAGAAGACACACAGAGCATCAGAGAGCAAGGTATTGCTTCCTCAGCTCCCCATTACCCACCCTGTTTCCAGTGAGAGGAGGGAGAGACAGGTCACTGGCTGCAATTTCTTCTTTGCAGTTCCCCCACAGTGAGGCAGCTCATTGCAGACTGTATTCCTAGGGCAGCACCTAGCTTTAGCAACTGCTAAAACCACTTTAGCAACAGCTTTCTTGGCAAATTTTATCCAAGGACAAACTCTTCTTTTGTGAAAAAAGTCTGTGAAGATGCTAAAGAGAGTGAAAGGCATCAAAGGGATTTTTTTAACTATCCTCTTCACCATTAAAGAAACATAGATATATTTATTTTGTCTCACTTAAACTGCAGTTTTGCTTTACATTATTTGTTCCCATCCACCAGGTTTCTTCTGTTAGAAGCTGCATGACACCCTTAAGTTTCCCTTCTAATGAGGTAAATCTGCTAAATGTGAGTGAATAAAGGTGGAATAATAATAATATTTGACAGACAATTTACAGTAGACCAAGGAGAAAAATGTCATCTGTCTTTGGACAGGATGAAGAATTAATTTCCTTGAATCAATTGAGAAGTTACAAATAAAATTTCATAATTACCCTGTGTCTAATCACAGTGCCATTCCAGATAGACAACTGGGCCCAAAACACATTGTGGAGATATTGGATATTGTGGAGATACTTGCATATTGTGGACATAGCTTGACTATTTGAAGGGAGACTTTTCAGATTTTTAAGATGTGCATATTCTGCCTCCCAGCCTGCATGCAAGCTCTCAATAGCATCACACGCTTTCCATTCATTCTTACCTGTCTGCTTTACAACTTCTTTTTCCTCTAGCAAAGAAAACAATTCACCTCAGCTCAATAAGCTGTGAACAATTTTTCCTCCAAGACTGCCAAATTGTTTCAGCTAAGATCACAAGAATCTGTTGTTTCCAATATTTCCTAACGGCAGTGATTTTCTTTCCAGGAACATTTCCGTTGCCTTCTGTCTTTCTCCATCAACTTTCTGTGAATTTATTCCCTCCTTTTGGGAAATTCAAATCCTTACATGGCAACACAACAGCAGGGGCCTCTAGCGGATTATTGTATTTGAAGAATCTCTAGTCTATTGAACCAATCTCACCAGAATTTCAACTTTATATTGCAGATATTAAAGGAAGTTTAATTACTGCAAGTACTGAAGTTAGTACATGATGCTGCATAATTTCCACAGTATTACAATAATATAATATTTCAATAATTCTCTTGTCCCATACAAATAATGCAACTTAATTCATCCTAACTAGACCTTTTGCTGTAGAAACTGTATAAATGCTATATTGATACAGAATGAAAAGTGCACTTTTATATTGCACTTGGAAATCAATATCTACTCTTTTGTTGGAAATTACATAATAACTCTATATTCCTTTATGAATGCTTTTCCTACTGAGTAAATAAATTCAGTTCCTTGGAAAGGGAAGACATGCATCAGATTCATGCCTCATGGGATTTCTTTGAAGTTTAGGAAGTAAAAGCATAGATTGACTTGGCCCCACACACACAAACAAGTCAGATTGCCAGGGAGTTAGACCAACAACACTATTTCATGGTCTAAGCCAAGAGCAAGTAATGGTTTATTTTGGAAAAAAATGTCTTATGCTTGTAATCTCCTGAGACTTAACATTATTTGTCTTTAAAAAGAAGTAGATTTTGGAAGCTATTAAGAATAGAAAAAGCATTTAAAAGTTAACTTCTCTGTTTGGAAAAAGAAAAAAGGAAAAACAACCAAATACGACATGGAAAGTTTATTCCCTGTGCTACCACAATTAGTACACAATTAGTGTACTACCAAAATTAGTGAAGCAGTTGCAATAATATAGATTCATCTAGTACTAGCCAATGAAATGTAGCTGAAAAAGTAAAAAGTTGCATGTAGTTACAAAGCACACTATTTCCTGAAACACCACATGGTTCAAGAAGCACAAGAAACGCAACACACTAGAAAAGACTAAAAATTCAAATATTGGAAGCCAAAACACACTGTCCTTGCTTACACAAATACTCCTAAGTAATTCCGTATGATAGCTTTCCAAGTGTGGTTGGCAGACTTGAGTGTGTGCATTTCCTTTTTCAGAATCTGAATAATCAACAACACACAATCACACTTTCCAACAATAAAAATAGTTTAGAATTTAACCCTGAGTGGACATCATACTTAAGATTGCATATTTGAGTCCTAGAGAAGAAAGAGAGGAGTTTATTTTCATTTATTTTACCCAATTTTATGTTGATGATAATGTTAAAGATGTTAACTTTCCACCATTGCAGGTAATTTTAATGTCACTGTAACTGACTCTCCATACTGCAAAGTCACTTGAGCAAAAAGATGACCAGAAGCTCTTAATGGAGATGCTCTGATATATCTTCCTTCTACTAAAATACAGAATGTCAAATTTATTCATGTTCTAAATTCATTCATGGTCTTCACAACATTTTTACTTCTGAACTGCAGACACATGTGTTTAACAGATTGACTGTTAGATGCATAAAAAAACTGTCTGGATGGCTGTGTCCAGAGTTCCTCAAAACCCAAAGTGGCAACCAAAAAGGACCAGTGTTCCTTAAGGGTCCAGTACTATTTCAGATCTTCATAAATGGCATAGTGGGTGGGATTGACTGTTCCCTCAGCAAGTTTGCAGAAGACGCTGAGCTGAGTGGATTCACTTGAGGGAAAGGACATCATCCAGAGGGACCTTGACAGACTTGAAGAGTGGGAGTGCTCTGTGGTCTCGGTACAGACCACACTGAACCTTTTCAATGGATAAAGGCAGCCTATGGGAACGACAAAGCCAGACTTTTACCAGGACCTATAGTGGTAGGAGGAAGGGTAGCAGTAGATTTAGGCTAGAAAGAGGTTAGACTGAAAAAACTTGCTGAGAGAAGTTGTGGAAGCCCTGTCTTTCAAAGTGTTCAAAGCCAGATGGGATAGGGTTTTGAGCACCCTGACCTTGGGAAAGATGTCACTGGTCACACCAGGAGGGTTGGACTAAGGCCCTACTAACCTAAATAATTTTGTGATTCTATGGTTCATGTAGTTCTGCACTTTTATATTGGTGATATATACGGTCTATAGTATTTAAATTTCTTAAGAAGAAATAAGCAAATTAAATCCTCTCTTCCATTTAATAGGAAATGGGTCTGAGAAGAGGAGGAAAGTTCCTGAAACCAGTTCTGTTCACTAATGTCACTGAGAATGTTAGCAATTCATTTTTCACAGCATTTTTTCATTTAAAAAAAAATCTTCCAAGCACTTTTCTTTTTCCTACTTACAATGTATATTCTTTTGGGTTAATTAGAGCAGTGGGGCTAATTGACAGGCTTTATATTGTTACAATACATACTAGGCTTTAAACGAAATAGAAGGAAAAATACTAATAAAGGAGGAAATTTAAACTCTTTAAATTTCCTGTTGATGGCTGTTATTGAAATAAAAAAATATGTATTTGGTACTCTAGGGGAAAAATCATAACATGGTTTATGTAATGCTTCCTTAGACATTCAATAAGGTTATGTTGATTCAAAGCTCTTCTTAATGATAAAAATCCTCAATAAGCTTCACATTATGAGTCGTGATTAAAGGCAAAAGAAAAAGAAGTTGATTGCATTTTTTTTTTCTGTCAGCAGCATCATGACAAACATATATTTTAAATTCAAAGTGCAGCTGCATCAAACACAACATGCAGACTTCCTGCAATTAACTCAATAAATTCATCACTCTGCCTTAATTACAATGCCACTAGCTAGCATTAGCTTGAGCTGTAGTTCCAAGATGCAGAAAGATGTTCCTGTCCTCCCACAGGCTAATCCTGTTTCTTCTCATTTGTTAAGTTGGTTTGTTTTGCTGGTGGGGTTTTTTTTGTTGTTTGTTTTGGGGTTTGTATTTTTATTGGGGGGCAGTTAAGAGGGTTACTTTATCATCTTATGGGAGGGTTGGGGTTTTTTTTAAATGTGGATCTATTTTATTAACTACTGTACAATGTGTTTCTTTCTAATGACTCTTAGCTCACATACAGGAAAACATAGTTGGAGGGGAAGTATTTAAATTGCCTTCACCTCTCAAGGCCATTTTAAATTTACGTTCAAATGCAGCATTTTTTATTTAATTGCAAAAACATATTTACAGAACATGGAATGAAGGATTTTAAAACATTATTTCTAAGGGAAAGCCTCCTTAGACTCAGAATCACATATAACACTTTAAACTTCTCAAAGATAACATTTTCAGCATGCAAAATTATACATGTGAACAAGACAAAAAAAGGTTATTTGAGTCATCATTCACTGCAACACTGGAAAGACAGGTATGTGTATATTGATACAATGCTTTGCCTCAAATTTGCTTTATAATTTTTGCACATTTAAAATGTGTGATGTTAAGGTTTTCAGAGAGTAAAAGGACAGTCTAAAGTATATTCAATAGACAATACTTCTTTAACCATCAAAAATTAACAAGTTGGCTATGCTGATAAAATTCCATGTCTGGCATGTGGCAGAACATGAAGGAACATGTCTTTAAAGAAGAATTATACAGTGAATTCCTCACAGTGTTTCTGTACAATGTAATAGCTGCAAACATCCCCCCCACCTCCAAAAAGAAACCACAAACAAACAACAAAAAAAGAAATCCCCGTGAAACCAGGAAAAAATATTTAAACCAGATTATTCGAACTTAGAAGTGAGTGAGGAAAAATAGACTTCAAAATTAAACCCAAAATTTCATAAGCAGGTATTAAAGAGTACACAATGGTTTTTTAAATGTTTGTTCCTCTTTATGTGCTCAATTCTCTCAAGTATTTTAAATTATCTGTTCCCTCTTTTTCTAGGTTCTTATTTTCAACAAACAGCATAAGAAAGTGAAGGAGCTTGTAAACTTTGCACTTATATGGGAGAGTGAAATGTGGGAGTAATTGTTCAGTTGTCGATCACACTCATAAGAGGCTGACATTTCTTTTTAATGGGAAGGATAACTGCCACACAATAGGATGAGTGCTGAAATGAGGTTTAGTATCCTATAACAGATGGATGTATCAAATAGTCTTCTACTTAATGACTGCTATAGCAAATAAAGCCATTATAGCAGTCTTTGTGAAAATGAGCTCAAGAATAAATACACATTTGAAAAAGCAATTGAAATACCAGTATGATTAGAAAAATTATTTCACTAAATAAAATTTTCCTAACTGTTTATCTAAGAGCTTAAAACCACCTAGTCAAAATCTTGAAGAGAACATCCAGAGTTATTCTGGTGCTGTCCCCAAAGCCCATAGCATCTTTGGAATATCAGCCTTTAAAAAAATGTAGTGCTATGCGATTTACTTTTGCTAGCAGAGTGCACAAAATTAACAATGAGTTAACAATCATCTAATTTGATTTCTGACTCTTTTTCCAGCTTTTAAGCAAAACTGAGAGTAAAACTTTGACTGAAAGCTAGTATGTCCGTTTTCAGCTTTCTGCAGTAAGGAACATTATAGAGATATTCAAAAATCATCTGAACATGCCACAGCCTTGAGTGACATGCCCTGAAGACTCTGTTTGATGGAATAGATGACCTCCAGTGGTTCCTCCAACCTTACCCTTCCTGTGATTCTGTGAAAATGATTTCACTGTTCACAGCAGGGACAGTCACCTCTCCTTGGGGTCTGCTCATGTTTCCTGAATGTACTCAATATCTATGAGCTAATAATTGTGTGACAGTAAGAAGAGTTCTGGGAATATTAATTCTCTGTGTTTAGCATGGTCTTGTTACCTCAGTGTCATAAAAACTCTGAACTGTTGGTGTCAGTCCCTCATTTACAGTTCTAACATTGCTTAAGGATAATGGAAAGCCTTACACAAACTTGTAAAGCTTAACAAGACAAAGGCTTTTTAAATGGGTGTTTTATGTGAGCTAAGTGAGGGGTGAAGCCTCCAGTAATAGTTCATATTTCATGGGGACTTGGTTTTCATGAAATCATCTTGGTGTCATCTTTCATCCATAATACAATATCAGTTCATTAAAATTCAATGCAGCACTGAACTTGGTCAGACCAAAATGGGGCTGAAAAACCTCATGTCTGATGCACAGATAACCAGACCTTATGAAGGTGAAACTAGTTTTCAGTATCTGCACTGTTCACTTGATTGATTCCATCTTAGAAGTCACGTGGCTTAATGTTTCCTGCATGGCCTGCCACTGTCATGCAAACATGACCTGATAACACATTGTCAGGACTACTCCAGAGAGCTTACAGCAATCTAAAATCTTTTCACAGAGTGTGAAGTTCCATCTGAAATGTGCATATTTGATAAGCAGTTCCTGTTCTTCTATCTTTCATTTTCAGAAAGTTAATCTTCTGTGCTCCACTGAATCTTGTGTCAAAACGATCTGGCTCAAAAATGCATCAGGTAGCCCAATATCACTGAGCCCCTGGGAACAGACAGGTTTCCTTTCCCATAAGCGGACAGCTGCAAGAATGGGAGCAGCAATATGTTGTGCTGCTCAGTCCCTTTCAAGGAGATGCACTTTCAGGTATCAGGATAAAAATCCTTTTGAATTCACTTCTATTACTGTCCGGTCCTTAGGGTTAGGCTCAGTTAGAGAATATAAACCATTTTTCCTCTTGAAGAGGTGTACTTAGCAAGTGGGCTGTGCTGTGTATGAAATCTATTTTGCCCATTTAATGTCCGTACATGATCTCGGTATTTCCCAGAACAATTTCAGGCAATGACAAGTTCCATGGATTATCACAGCAGTGCTTTGCTACACCTCTAGCACTCAGCATTTTGCTGTCTGAGTGTCTGTCCCCACACTGTCAGGGATGACCTTATCTTGTACACCACACCAATCAAATCTGTGTGATAACACCAGCTGCCTCTGCTATTTATATTGAAATAAAACAATCAGTTTCTACATTCACAAACCCAAATGTCAAGCCGCAGTACTTTATGTGGCCTACAATTTGCTAGTCATTCGCTAACCTCCCCTGCATAAATCACTCCTTAGTTTAAAACAGTAATAGTTTAGTTTTTATGTGAGAAAGAATAGTTTGCCCACAACACCTCAGAAGTTGCCCTAGTACCTCACAATCGCCCATGCAGCAGATTTACCCTTGCTTCTGGAAATAGTCTGGGAGGGAAACTCTGGAAAGACACCCTGAGTTACAGAAATTCATTCCTAGGTCCTCTTTAACAAAATCCAGTGTTTCTTGCCCCATAAATCACCCTGAAGGAAACTTAACCTTAGTTGCTTCAGCTATTTCACATCAACTCAATGTTGATTTTCTGCATTTGCAGCTATTCAAAATAAATTTTTCTGCATTTTCTAATTATTCGCTAGATTTAAAAAAAAAAGGAAAAAAGTGAAAAAATTAGGGATAAAATATCAATATTTCATTTCCAGGTAAAAGGGCTGATAATGCAGTTTAATCAGAGCCGCTGACCTTGGTGCAAACACTAAATAATGCTGCATAATACAACACACCAAGGGAGGGATTGCAGTTGTACTGTTTAGATTGTATGAATGATATTTGAAAAATTGGTCCTGAGCACTATTAATTTTCTTTATTATTTTACATGTAGTCAAAGGAAAGTTCTCTTAAACACGTTTTGGTAGACAGTAACACACAGGAAAAAACAATGTTTCTTTGCTTTAGATGTTCTCACATCTGTTTTCTACTTGAAATGAACAGGGCAGGAGACTTTTTCTCCTTTTTAATGCCTTTATTAAAAGCCATCAGGTTAAGACTGGGAGGCTCGATGGATCCGTGGCCTATGCCGTGGCCTACTCCATCGCGGCTCCCAGGGTGACTCAAGAAGGAGGAATGTGCAGCTTTGTCCGCTGAAGGGCAGAGCTGCGGGTCCCGTCCTCATGAGAGCAGCGGGCATAGCCCCATGTTACCATTTTCGAGATTTCTAGCCTCGCCCTCTTGGCTTCAGCTGAGGTCTATGCTCAGGGCGAGGGGCAACAAAGGTTTTCAGCATCTCTGCAGGCTCAGCACTCTGCTCCTCACGTCCAGACATCACTCTGATCTCTTAATTCTGTGTTGGCTCATTGTTTTCGGGATCCTTTCGTAAGTTTGGTGGGGTAGCTTCCCATGGCATGCTGGTCCCGAGGTTATTTTGCATTCTCTCTGACGATCCCCCCATGTCCCCTCCTCTCACCATCGGGAGAAGGGCCATCAACCTAGCCCCAGATAGGGCCTTACCGATACAAAAGAAGCAATTAACAAAAACCACCGGTGATTACAATAACAAACAGGTAGAACTTCACCCTGGCAGCAACTAGTTTAACTGGTTTCACTCTGCAACCCTTTTTTTGTTTTTCCCAAAAAAATGGGCAGATTTTTTACTTATAACAAAATGACAATGTAATTCTGCTGGAGTGATGGATTTTGCCTTTTGAGATGTGTGCTTCCAGATAAAACGGGAAGAGATTGCCCAGCATGCACGCCCATTGGGAGTGAAACGCCCAACATTTTTACTCCCAAATGTATCATGTCAATGTTTTGTGTCTTTCAAGGGTTGGAAGCAAACCATGGAATTAAAAGAGTGGAACCCTTCTCCACCTTGACTCTTCAAGAAGACAGTAACCTGCACTGTAACTGTATGCCATATTCACTGTACAGTGTCCTCTCTACACATTCACAGATCTGCTAAACATTATTAAACAAGAACTAGCTGAACAGTGCTGTGATGAATCAAGTTTTAACAGGAAGCAAGAGCTGCTTTTCTAAGCATTTGAAAGGGGTAAAATGGGAGAATGAAACAACGATATTTTATTTCCAGTCTAGCCTGCAGCAGTGACTTGACAGTGAGACCAGTGAACTCTCTCAAAATTATTTTGAAGCTACCCAGAGGCAAAAAAATCATCAAGATGGAAGAGCAGAGCTAAAACATAAAAACAAGCTTTTCAGCAGCAGAGCCATCATCCCCATTAATCACACTAGCTGAAAGACACGCTTCTGTCCCCCTAGAATCCCTTTAAAATTACTATTTATAGTACATGTCATACAGTCAGCTAGCTCTACTAGGTCTTTTTTTAGTATTTAATCATACAGATTATTTTCAGCACACTACTGGATTTTCCACATTCAATTGCAGAAATACCACATAAAACACTGCACTTGACCAGAGCTTGTCTGAGATTTTAAAATTTAAGTTCCTTGTAAGAGAACAAGGTCCAAAGTTACTGAAAGTCAGCTCTTCTAAATTAAAAACAAAGAAACAAATAAAACCACCCAGAAAAAATGAACAAAAAGCTATGCCAGAAAACAGTAAATACTTCCAAAACCAAATTTCTAGCTATATTTCAAAGCTAGACCTAGATTGTCACATTACATACAGGTAATTGACAGGTAAAAATTGAAGATGACAGTTGAAATACCCAGTCCAGTGAACATGCCGATTGGAGATATCAAATTCCTCTGAATCAAGTCCTCAAGACTAACTAGAACTTGGAATAGATATACAATGCTCAGGACAAGAAGGAATTGAAGCACTGGTTGATTCAGCCATTTTGTCTGATTGACTGACCTGCTAGGTCCCAGTGATTCTGGCAACACTAATTGTCAACATTGAAGATTATTTCTCTTGTGATGTGCTTTCAAATCCTTAATTATTTTTTAGAAATCTCTAACACATATTCATTTTGGTTATTGGCCCATTTGAGAAATGGGGTATTTAGCCCGATGTACACCATTAAAATCATACCTGTGTGGTACAGGAGATAAGAAGGTCCCATAGTAAGTTAACCATGAAGAAGCAAAGTCTCTTTTATCTCCAAATATACTTCAGCTTGCCTTAAACAACTTCATAAGTTATAAACTCCCTCTGTATTGGATTGCAAGGGGCTATTCCTTGGATTTTGAAGATTTCTCAACAAAAGCATTTATAAGACATTGCTACTTTTCAGACTCACCAGCACTCACCTGCTGTTTCACAACTTTTCAATATCTACTAAAGTTCTTTATAACTTCTCTACAAAGCCATAATTTGTTAATGAATAACTGTAATCAGAATTTAATATCAATAATACAACTTATGGACAGACCTGTTTTGTCTTCCAGTCATATTTACATAATTGATAGATCCCAGCCTTACTTAAATAAGCTTCATTAGACATTTAAAAATCAAAGCTTGAGATACACTAACTATATTTATCATAGTCTCATGAATATCTAGAGAGGTTTTATTTTTTTACTTTGCATTTGCACTTTTCTTTTTGTTTGAATACCTGGATTTTACTCTTCCAGGAGAAACAAATGTTGCTTGAATTGCATAAGTGCCATCTAAAGGCCACAAGTACCCAGGGGGACCATCCTAGATCTTGATTCTTCAGTCAACATTTTGGCTCTGCTCAGACAAGGCAGTTAGACACAGGCATAACATTAAACACCTAAATAGGGCCATTGGACATTAGCAATCAGATAAATAGGAATGGAGTTATTAGTAAACAGAAGATTTCCACCCCAATTGCAAAGACACACTTCTTTTGTTTTGTTGGGTTTTTTTTGTTTTTTTTTTTCCTGTCTTATAGTGCTTAAGAATTTTTAGGGTTGTTTTTAAGCATTTCACAAATACCCAAGTACTCATAAGAAGAACACTGCTGATCTTGAAATGAACCTTTACAGCCTGACCAGAAATGTAATCTCCTTCGTATTTTCTGCACCCAACTGCAGTGTGATTGTATTTGGAAACAATAAATTTTCAGTGCAGACATTTCATTGACTGTTGCGGTTAATCTGATTTGGACATGAATTCCCTGAAATCACAGACTTTGTACTGGTCTGACATGTGTAAATTTATGAGTCCCAGGCAACATAAGGGTAACTTAAACAGGAACTACCTTCAAAATGTTGCAAATTACCTTGATAATACCTCAAAACCAGCAACAAGCATAGTTAATTGTGGCAATAAAATGTGTGAAGTTAATATGTATGAAGTATGAATATGAAGATTATGGACTTCATCAGGCTAGGTACTTCAGGGGCACAAGAAAATCATGCTTCTTTTATCCTCACTGTTACTCAATGACTCCATGATTCCAAAAAATGAACTTAAGGCTCTAGCTAGTAAGAAGCAGTATGTCCTGCTCTTCAGGTACTGTCTTGGTACTTCCTAACATTTCATGGACCACCTGCAAAGGAAACAGGCATTACTGATCTCCAAGAACGCTGAATGAGGATAAGCACCTCAAGCGCTCAAATCCTGTCCCTGTGGCAAACTGGCAGCTCCCCTCTTACAGATGTATGTTTGATTGAAAAAACAACTTATTCAGTGCAGCAAATGCAAACCGTGAGAGAGAGGATTTTTTTTCCTCCATTTCCTTAGTAAGTCACAAGGAATTGTGTGGCTGTGTGCTGAGCCACCTGGTTTTGGCCAAGGTAGCATTCAGGTACTTTGTTTTCAGCAGGCCCACAGCTGCGTGTTTTGAACAGTATTGTTATGCTGTTATGGAGAGTACCAGCCACGGGTGTCTGTGACCTGGCTAAAGTCCTGCCCTCACTCCCACCACTTCAGTATCCAAAGCCTGTTATATTCTGCAGCTGTGGCAGATTTGCTATGCTAGATGCATACTGACTGCCCAGGGGCACTCAGGGGATTAATGAGTAGTTTTGTAGCCAGCCCAACCCAAGAATCCCATGAATAATCAATGGTACTTGAGGCTCTTCGGGTAATTGAATTGCAAACCTAGTAATAACTAGAGATGTATCAGCAGCAGAATTATGCTTATGCCTGGCTCTAAATGTACAGACTAATGAAAAAAACTACTGATTGTGAGGATTATTAATCTACTTCTATACCTATATTAAAAAAGGAATCTCTATAAATTTGTGAATCTGATTGATGTTCTTCCTCTCTGAGTCACCCTCTAATTGTGCTTAAACCATGTGATTCTAGTACACCCAGTGGCAAGATTAAGAAAGAGGTAGAACACAGTAAGATTATACATATATTTTAAAGGTGTAAGGAAAATTTAACACTAGAAAATTGATTTTAATGAGTTAGTCATGGGTAAACAGGTTAACAACACCACATGACTAAATATTTCTCTGTAGAATGATTTCTAATTACAATAAGTTCTCCTGTGGACAGAATGATTTCTAATTACAATAAGTTCTCCTGTGGACAGAGGAAATCAGTGCCATATCTCAGATTCCCTTTCTTTGTAAAATATTAGATTAGAGCATCAGTGAATGTTAAAATTTGATGACTGAGGAAAGAGGTATTTTTAATGCATAACTAAAATCAGTATTGGGAATATTTTTTTTTTCCTCTGTGACCAATAATGTCAAGAGATCAAGCAGTTAAATCAACAGGCACAAGCAAGAGAGAAGAATATTAGTCACAATTTTATGTATATTTAACTCCTGAAGTAGTAAGTGTGGCTTATGCAAAAGTTAAGGGATTATTATGTCTCTGGAAAGTAGAGATGGCCAAAATTTTAGTACAGATCTTGCCATTTTTCTCTGTAATGGTGTCGCATTTATCCTATGGTGACTAGTTTTCCTCTTGATTATTTTCAGAAGCGACAACTGGTGTTACTTTATAACCATTAACAAGTGGTGTCTTCCAACCCCATATTTCCATTGGTTTGTCAGAGAATTAGCCATTCTCTGACACAGGATTCTCCCTTTGGTGAGGTAAAGCAACAGTCACCTGTGATTTAACCAAGCAGCTGCCCCACTGTAGGGGAACATCATAGCACAAGGGACAAGATGAAAGGAAGGGACATCCATTTTCCTGCTGGATTTGTCACAAAGAGTATTCTGTGATATCATTAGGAACTTTCTGTTGTTCTTCAGAATATTCCTGATCACTCAAGAATGATAATTGCTGCTTCAACTGTTTGTAAGGCTATACCACAGCTGAAGAGATGGGTGTCCCAGAGGAGGTGGGGGAGCAGAATAAGAACCATAATTGTCTTTACCCATCCTTCAAGTCAATTACTAGTTGTGCTTACAAAGCAAAATTAATGACCTCATTGGAGAATTCACCTTGGCAGACATCAACAGAAAAGCTGTAATTGACCATACTCAGTTATTTGTAATAGCAAATATTAAAAAGGTGCCTCCTCATCCATTTGCCTGAAGAGGGCCTTTTTCCCATCTGCTCCCATGTACTGCTACTCCAGCTGCTATGATGCACTGCTGGTTTTTGTAATTCACTTTTTTGGTTAGGCCAGGTTTCTTCCCACTTCCTCAGAAAACATTTGTCCACCATATTTCAGAAAAAGCTCTAAGAAGCAATGTCCACCATTTTTCTCCTGTATATGTATCTGATAACACAATACCTGACTACCTAGAGCATAACACAAAAAAATTGACTTCCTAACTCTGTCTTCTTCCTCAATAATATAAATTTAATAAATGCTGAGCCTTAACTAAGGCTTTCATGTGAAATCAGAACAGGCATACTATTCAAAAAATCATAGTCTTCTTCAGCATCACCTGAATGCTGAAGACAATTTCCAGTTTTACTGGGAAATTCTCAGATTATAGCTGCTGTAGAAACGCAGGCTAAAAAAAAAAAAAAAAAAATCTTCATATTTACTCCCATGAAAACACAATCAGAATGAAGATAACAGGCAAAAGGATGCTTTTAGCACTTACTGAGGATGGGGAGTAACCTAGTAGTTGATTAGGATGCAGTATTTTCCACACTACATGCTGGGATTATGCAGCTACACAGAGGGGCATGTTAGATCCATAAGGCTGTAAAAAGACTTGAAATATTGCATGAACTGAAACCTAACAGTGAGTGCATTGAGGAAGGAAGGGAGAATGGTGGATAAAATACATCAATGACTTCTAAGCAGGGAGTGGAACTTAGGATTCAGTATATGCATATTGTTTTTTCTATATTTCATGTCCTTAACAAAGAACAGTAAATGTTGCAAAAATACATGGTCATTATGGGTAATATCTGCTTCTGAGCCTTCAAATGAGGAAAGGACTTAAACAGTGTGACTTTGGTGAAAAAACGTTAATAAAGATATGAAAGCCTTGTTAATTTGTCCATCCGCCTCTGTTTCATTTTTCTGCCTTCAAACAAGTGTTTGCATTCTGCATTAGCATGGGCCTGGCAGAAAAAGACAATTGCCTTCAGGAGCTTGATTCTGCACATAGCAATTCCATTTTGGAATCAACAGAATTGCACAAAATCCTCCAAACCAGTTGAAAACTGTCTTTGATATAAAAATGATGTAATCTTATCCAGATAAACGAATTCATTCAGCTTTACAACCTCTGCTGTCAATAAAGCAGAAGGAGGCAGGTGATTGCCAGCAAGTGCCTGTACAGTCTTAGGCTGGTTTACCTTTATCACACCCTGTCATTGATTGAGATAGTTAAATACAAGCCCCAAATGCTGAAGCACATGAATTATTTTAGCAAGCCGATGATAATTTGCTTATGGTATCTCTAATATTCTATATT